>NC_054379.1:104811876-105021114 GCF_017654675.1 Xenopus laevis
TTTCAGATATTTCACCAAAACGAAAATTTTGGGAAAGCCTTGCGACTCAGTAGTTTGGAGCAAAGGCATGGGTACCCATTTTAGATTCTTGATAGAATGTGTACTTTCCAAAATATTGGTTGGGGGGCTAAACATATATTCTGTGTTTTTTACCCCACAAAAAATGCAGTCAATGTGTTGATTTTTCATTAGCTGAAGTTACCCACGACTGTTTGTATGCGCTAACTTCATTTTGGGGCCTCTAAATGCCAGATACTTTGGTAAACCTATGAACAATGGCACCAAACTGTTCGGAGGAACCCTGGCAATCATATTAGGGTGCTTTTTCTTGGTAATAATGATACATGGGTAATATGTGCTGAAAGTTGAAGCTTTGAGCAATTTTCAGATATTTCACCAAAACCGACAAAATTTGGAAAGCCTTGCGACTCAGTAGTTTGGAGCAGAAAGGCATGGGTACCCATTTTAGATTCAGTAGAATGTGTTACTTTCCAAAAATATATGGGTTTGGGGGGTAAACATATATTTCTGTGTTTTTACCCCACAAAAATGCAGTCAATGTGTTGATTTTTCATTAGCTGAAGTTACCCACGGACTATTTGTATGCGCTAACTTCATTTTGGGCCTCTAAATGCCAGATACTTTGGTAAACCTATGAACAATGGCCACCAAACTGTTTGGAGGAACCCTGGCAATCATATTTAGGGTGCTTTTTCTTAGTACGTAATGACATGGGTGATATGGTGCTGGGAAGTTGAAGCTTTGAGGCAATTTTCAGATATTTCACCAAAACCGACAAATTTGGGAAAGCCTTGCGACTCAGTAGTTTGGAGCAGAAGGCATGGGTACCCATTTTAGATTCAGTAGAATGTGTACTTTCCAAAAATATATGGGTTTGGGGGGTAAACATATATTTCTGTGTTTTTACCCCACAAATGCAGTCAATGTGTTGATTTTTCATTAGCTGATATATTATTCAAATTGCAGGTGAGTGATTGCTCACCAAAGTTAATCACATCTCAAAGGAGATAATTAACTGATTAAAATACAACTGTCACTTAAATTAAAGTGCACTTAAATATGGAGTGTGAGAATTGTCTGAACAGAAACCAGGTCTGGGGATACTGAGCAAAGTACCCCATCTATTGCCCACTGGTCAGCAAATTCTTTCAACCGACCAGTAAACACTGCTTGGGTGTACTCTGCTCGGATGCGGGAACGCACCAGCACTCGGAACAAGACCTCTGCTGGCAGAGGATTCCCACCTTCCAAACATTGCTTTCTAGATTTATGGATGACTAATTTAGCTAAAGCCAGGAGCAAGTTGGAGAGAAGGTCTTTCTCTTTATTGTCCCGGGATACTGGGCGTCCAAAAATATAAACATGAGGGGAAAAGTGTAACCAGAACTGCAGGTAAAGCTTCCTCAAAAGAGCCAATAGAGGTTGCAGTCTGGCACACGTAAAATAAGCATGAAACACAGACTCTCCTTTGCCACAGAATGGACAAGCAGCTGGGGAGTCTGTAAAACGAGCTAAATACTCTCCTGTGCTCAATGCACCATGCAGCACTTTCCAACTCAAGTCTCCAGTTGGGTAGGCACCAAACTGGAATAAAGAGCTCGCCACTGAGGTCTTTCACCCTCATTAAGCACACGTCTCCAGATGGTATCATATCGGGAGATGAGGGCAAGGAAGTGTACAGTGTGAAGCATTAGAGAGTACAACAGCTTTCTTGTTATATCATGAAAGCGTGTCAATGGAAAATTCTCCAACTGGCTCAAGTTGGGGGAAGGAGGTGCTTGGGGGATTGACGGGTTTAGGTGCTATTATTATGTCTGGAGGTGAGGAGTTCCAAGGTGGACGTGGCTCTCCAGCATGTAAAACCCCATCAATGAAGGTGTGAGAATCAGGAGAGATTGTGTCCTTGATTTCCTTGAGAAGACGGTGTGGAACCCTAGTGGTGAGGAATCCCATGCGTTGCATAACTGCTTGAGAGTCCACCCAATCTGATTTCTCAAAATCCAGGAGATCTCCAACTCTGGTTAACGAGCCTGGCAAAGGCGACGTCGGATGCTGATGGATTCTAACATCCTAGTCTTAAAAGATGGATTGTAAAGTAGGGCTCATTTAGAATGTCTTCCCCTTCAATGGCTCCTTGCCTTAACACGGATACCATGCTCCAGGTTTTTAGCGTGTCTTGGTAGTAAGCCGGCAGGGTTGAAAGGTTTCTTAGGAAACCCTCAGGTTCAATTATAAACAATTGCCGGTCATATCCCATATTTCGTACCTGGCGATAAAAACTCGATGCTAGAGTACACCACTGTGGAGAAGGATCTGCATACAAGTATCTCTGTATTTGCTGGAGACGGAAGGTGTGCACTTGAGAACGTATACACACGACTCCCTGCCCTCCCTCTTTCAACGGGAGGCTTGAGACACCTGCAGAAACCCAATGCTTTCCTATCCAGAGAAAGTCCAGTAACCTTCTCTGGATCTTAGCAATGAATTCTTGGGTTGGGCTAAGACATATCAGCCGGTACCAGATCTGAGAGGCCACCAGCTGATTAATCACCAAAGCTCTCCCCCTCATAGAAAGTACTTTAGCAAAACCCTTCCACTTTCCAAGGCGCGTTAAAACACACTCCTCAAGTTCAATGAAATTCTGTGAGACAGGATACTCCTCAGCTGATAGGTAGACGCCTAAATATTTAATGATTTTACTCTCCCACGAGATGTCACGAAAAGCAGGAGGCAGGAAATCTACCTTTAGAGAACCCTCCAGAAGGCCTGAGCTCTTGGACCAGTTGATCCGGGCAGATGAGGCAGCAGCGTAGACTTCTTGACACTCTTGTGCCCGCTCAAGATCAACTAGGTCCTGGGCCACAAGAATTACATCATCAGCGTAGGCTGAGAGAACCACCCTCATGTCAGGTTCTTTGAGCACCAGTCCCGTGAGCCTTTTCCTTAAGAGACAAAGGAAGGCTCAATGGCCAGCGAGTACAGTTGTCCCGACAAGGGGCATCCTTGCCGAACTCCTCGTCCAAAGGCCAGAGGTGCAGTCAGAGACCAGTTGATTTTAACTAAACACTCTGCAGAGGCATACATTGTTTTCAGGTAGCCCACAAACTGTGGGCCAAAGCTATAGACTTGCAGAGTGCCTATAAGATATTGGTGATCCACCCTGTCAAATGCCTTCTCTTGATCCAGAGAGAGAAAAGCAAGAGATAGACCAGTCCTTCTCGCAAAATGTAGTAAGTCTCGGATTAAAAAGACATTATCAAAAATTGTCCGACCGGGGACTGTATAGGACTGGTCAGGATGAATCACCTCTGCCAGCACAGATTTGAGCCTAAGTGAGATAGCTTTGGCCACGATCTTATAGTCTGTGCTAAGCAGTGAGACTGGTCTCCAGTTCTTAATAAGACGGAGATCCCCCTTCTTAGGAAGTAGTGATAAAACTGCTCGACGACACGAAAGTGGCAACTCACCTTTCTTGAAGGCCTCAGTTAGGACCCTATGGAAATCAGGGCCCAGAGTATCCCAAAAGAACTGGAAGAACTCTATGGTCAGTCCGTCAAGCCCAGGAGATTTATTGTGGGGCATTAAACGGAGTGCTTGAGAGAGTTCATCTAGAGTGATTGGTGTTTCCAACCTCTCTTTTCTCCTCTCACTGACCACTGGAAGCCCATCCCATAGTTCCTCACAGGCATCTGGAGAGATGGGATCTGGAGAAAAAAGGTTTTGATAGAAGGACCGGGCTCTGTCCCGGATAGCCTCCGGATCCTCAAGGGGGTTCCATCCTCCGCAAAAAGGCATGTGATTTGTTTTCGGTTCCCCTTCTTCTTCTCCAGAGCATAGAAGAATCGGGAACCACGATCCATATCACAAAGTAACTGCATCCGGCTTCGCACAAAGGCACCACGAGCCTGTCGTTGTTCCATGTTACGCAGCGCTTCTTTCCTTTCTAGATATTCACACTGAAGGGCTTGGTCTTCAGAGCCTGATAGCCTTTGCTCAAGATCAAGCACCTCCCCATTCAGTGCCTCAATCTCTGCATTGCGCTGCCCGCTCACACTTTTGGTATACTCTTGACACAAGAGCTTTAGGTGAACCTTGCCTACATCCCACCACTGGTTCAATGTGGCAAATTCATCCTGAAAGGCCCTCCAGCCTCTCCATGTATCCCGGACTGACTTTGCAAAACCCTCATCTTCTAATAAACTGTTGTTAAAGTGCCAGTAAGCAGCTTTTGGCAGAGATGGTGCGATTGACATTCTCAGGGATACACAATTGTGGTCTGAGAATGGTGCCAATCTAATGGTGCTCGACTGGGCTCGTGACATGAGATGGCTCGATATATATATCCTATCAATCCGGGATTGAGAAACATGACCATCTCTCACCCTGACATAGGTAAAGGCAACCGTCTCTGGGTTCTGTTCTCTCCAGACATCAACCAAGGAGAAATGAGCAATTAGTTCTCGCAAAACGGACTCAGACGAGTCTCTTTTCTTGGGTACATTGCGATCTCGAGCATCAAGGGTGTAATTAAAATCACCCCCTATAATCAAGGCTTCATCAGAGTCAATTGTCTCCATGTAGGCTGACAAACTTTCAAAGAACCGTGCCCTCTCTGGTCCGGTAGTAGGAGCATACACATTCATTAGATTATATGTTCTACCTGACTCCCGGACCCGAAGATGCAATAGACGGCCAAGGATGACAGAGGTAGTACTCAGGACCTCTGGCTGGAAGGAATCTGAGAAAAGGGTCACCACCCCGCATGATGTCCAAGTGAGGTGATTAAAAAAGACCCTTCCCTTCCACTCCAGATTCCAGCTTGCTTCAAGCTCTGGAGTGGTGTGGGTCTCTTGGAGGAAACTCACAGAGTACCCTCCTTGACGAAGAAAGGAGAGTACCTGAAACATTCGGAAAGGATTCCGACAGCCATTAGTATTAAGTGTGCTTATACTCAAGGCCATTACTGAGTCTTAGGAAGTGCTTTAACCTTCATCAAGGTCTGATGAGACAAACATTTTTTGTGAAACTTCATTATACGGAGATATTCCGCTGTTCCATAGTTCTTGGCCTCTTTTATGACCTTAATGTATTGTCTCACAGAATTGATAACTAAAGGCAAATCATGCCACTTCTCCAGCGCCATGTGCATCTTCTTCTCTAATTTAACACCAAGGGTGCTCTCAAGAAACTTTTGAGTTCCTCAGCAGGGATGATTGGGGTAGAAGGATTTGCCACTCCTATGTCAACCTCCTCTTCGATGTTCCCCTCATCCATGAGCTCTTCCTGGCTAAGGATTGATAATCTCCCCTCTCCACTAGAGCTTTGAGAATCTCTCCACAAGTTGTTACAGGAAAAGTATCAGAATCACTTTTCTGGAGACCCTGCAATGGCTCAGGTGTTCCCTCAACTTCACTTGAAACACATTTGGAAGTGTTTGACACAGGAGCAACAGAACTAATTAGCTCCCCAGCAACAGGTAGAGCTTTGGAGGCTCGATGGTAAGCCTCTGCCCTCTCTACTACCTCCTGTGCTTTCTGGATGGCAATAACATTTGGGTCAGTTGAAGACAAGGGAGGAGAGATTTTAGCATGAACAGTAGAGGTTGTCTGGCTACCCTCCTCCGTATTTACAACTCCACCCTCACCATCCTTCCCAGCAGTTTTATCTGCAGGGTCCTGTATGGGGGTTAGCCCAATATTCTCCCCCTCCTGGAGTGAAATACCCTGAGGCACTAAAAACTGAGGCTGGTTGCAGTTGCCAAATCTCAGCACTTCAGGAACACTGACTGCCCACTCTGCAGGAGTCTCATTAGGTGTCTCTTTACACTCCAAGGGAAGATCTTCCAAATGATTTTGAGGCAGATACTGCACCCCTGACTCTGTGGGGAAACCAACACTGCCATGTTCAAGGCCATGCAGACCATTAACCTCATTATTCCCCACCTGGTCTGGAGGCAAGAGTGCATGGTCTGACACCGGTTGATCGTGACCAACAGTTGGGCCAGACAATGTCACCACATGAGGAGCAGAAGTTTTGCTGCCCTTTTTACCCTTGGATGGGGGTGCCCCATCATTAACCACTGATGCCCATTCCTCAGGTACCAGCCAGTTTGATTTAAATTTCCTCTTTTTCTTGGCATCTGAAGAGGAAAGGCCACTATCTGCCCCAACCCCAACAGGTGTTGCAATCATGGGTACCCCCACACCTTCAGGGGTGCCCATAACAGGGGTACACTTTTTTGTGGTAGGAACAACTGTGACCCTGGGGGAAGCTTTGACATGTTTTCCCCCCTTCTCTTTTGCCGCAATTGTAAGACATGCTGCAGCCTTAGATGTCTTCAGTGAAGAAGGAGGAGGTTTGGATGTTGTAGAGGTGGGTTGTGTAACAGCCACCTTGAGGTTCTTTAGTGAAGGAGATATCCCCTTTGAGGACCCTGCTGAAATAGTCCCAGCAGGATAAGATGTTTTATTTGAGGCACTGGGAGCAGGAACAGGGGCTGTGGTCTTAATTTGCCCTTTGGGGCAACTCTGGCGAGTGTGCTCCAGGTTCTTGCAAAGGAAGCACCTCACTTCCTCTGTGCTGTAAAAATTTTTATACAGCACCCCTTCAAATGGAACCCCGAAAGAACCCTCAATAGTGTCTTGCCCCCGAGGTAAAAGTAGTTGCACCTGCCTTTTAAAGGAAAGGACGTGCCTCAGTCTGCTCTCCTTACATCCCAGGGGAATTCTAGACATATTTGATTTTAACTCCCCAAGGGCTTGCAGGTGGGGGTACAATAAGTGGTCTTGCAGGAAGGGGGCACATTAGATAAAACCACCCTTGTGCCCAATCCTTCTAGGGGTTCTACAGGGACATAACTCCCTCCCACTGTGATACCCCTCTGTACCAGAGTATGCACTGCAGTTAGAGTACGGGCAAAGATTATGGCTTTCCCATACATTTTACTTGCTGCCACTACTGCAGAGTGGCCCACCACTTCAGCTGCAGCCTTTATATAAGCCTCTATGCCATGGTGCTTGACATTAGGCATCTGACCCCATGCTTCCTTGTAAGCTTCTCTACCCCAGCAGTGACTTGGCCAGGGTTGCTGCCAGTAGCTACCGCGTGTGCAAATGTTTTAGCAGGGGTCACATTGGCTACAGCAGCAGAAGTAGAGGCAATGGGGCTTTTTGACATGGGCTCTGACTGGTGTTTCCTTGCAGAGCTACAGCTGGGTTTTTCAGGTCCTTTTGCTTTAGAACCAAGAGATGTTTTTTTATAACTTTCCTTTTTATTCCCTCCCATTATTTTACACAACACCACAAAAAAAGAAAGCTTTATACTATTGATTAACAAAAAAGTAAGTTTTAAGTTGAGAAGCTGTGGCAGGGAGAGGGTTAATGTGAGCAGGTGCCTGGGAGCTGCACTGCTGCTGCTGGAAAAGATTTTATATTTATACTTATATTAAATCCTTCTCCCTTTAGCTTTCTCTCCTCACAGAACTGAGTGCAAAATCAAAATATCCACTCAATCTGTACAAATTAAACAATTTGTGCTGAAACAAGAGAAAAATGCAAATGAAACTGACACCCAGGTGCGGGGGAGGGGTAGGGGATCTAACAGTGAGTTTGTAGCCCAGAGCAAGTGAAAGGAACTGGGCTAGGAATCACTCACCTTCAGGGTCAAAAGAAAAATCGATTTTTAGTAAAGAAAATCAACTCAAAACTTCCCAAATTTCACCCACCAAGTGGACAACACATTCACACACCAAGTGATAACAAAAATCCTGTCTCAAACAGGAATTTCAATGCTTAATTCAGCACTAAACAGAGAGCTTTCTCCTGTGTGTTGATCTTTCATTAGCTGAAGTTACCCACAGGACTATTTGTATGCACTAACTTCATTTTGGGGCCTATAAATGCCAGATACTTTGGTAAACCTATGAACAATGGCCACCAAACTGTTCGGAGGAACCCTGGCAATCATATTTAGGGTGCTTTTTCTTGGTGCGTAACGATACATGGGTGATATGGTGCTGAGAAGTTGAAGCTTTGAGGCAATTTTCAGATATTTCACCAAAACCGACAATTGTGGGAAAGCCTTGCGACTCAGTAGTTTGGAGCAGAAAGGCATGGGTACCCATTTTAGATTCTGTAGAATGTGTACTTTCCAAAAATATATGGGTTTTGGGGGGTAAACATATATTTCTGTGTTTTTACCCCACAAAAATGCAGTCAATGTGTTGATCTTTCATTAGCTGAATTTACCCACGGGACTGTTTGTATGCGCTAACTTCATTTTGGGGCCTCTAAATGCCAGATACTTTGGTAAACTTATGAACAATGACCAGCAAAATGTTCAGAGGAACCCTGGCAATCATATTTAGGGTGCTTTTTCTTAGTACGTAATGATACATGGGCGATATGGTGCTGGGAAGTTGAAGGTTTGAGGCAATTTTCAGATATTTCACCAAAACCGACAATTTTGGGAAAGCCTTGCGACTCAGTAGTTTGGAGCAGAAAGGCATGGGTACCCATTTTAGATTCAGTAGAATGTGTACTTTCCAAAAATATATGGGTTTGGGGGTAAACATATATTTCTGTGTTTTTACCCCACAAAAAATGCAGTCAATGTGTTGATTTCTCAGTAGCTGAAGTAAAGTCCTGAACAAATTTGGATGTGCTAACTTCATATTGGTGTCTCTAAATGCCAGATACTTTGGTAAACCTATGCATAATGGGTATCAAACTGTTCAGTGGACCCCTGGCAATCATATTTCAGGTGCTTTTTCTTGGTAACCTAATATAGTTTGGGATATGCGGAGCAGCAAAATAAAACCTTTGAAATGATTTTTCAGAATTTTGAATTTTTTTTTGAAAAACCGCTATGTTCAGACAAGCTTTTATGTTTGGTAGTTGGGAGTAGAGAGACATAGTTACCCATTTGTAATCGGCAGAATGTGTACTTTTCAAAAATGTATGGTTTTCTGGGGTAAACCTACGGTTTCAGGATTTTTTGCTTGGAATCTAAAGCATGCCGTTTTCTGCCTTAGTGCTTTCAAAATTCGGTAATATACTGCCGGGAGTTTTTGCTGTACAGAAATCCTAAATCTCCCTAAAACTATACATATCTGGTATTGGCACGTTCGAGAGACATAAGGCTTTCCAAATCAGTTGGATTTTCATCCATAAAATGAAATATTTTTCTGGTATAAATTGATATACGATGAAAAATGGTAATTTTTCATTTTTTTTTGGTATTTAGCACTATACATTTTTTTGCACAGGTGGAAATACATGAAAACTCAGGCAGATTTAGAAAGCTCAGTTTCTACCGAAAAAAAAAATGTATAGTTTTCCTAGGTAAACTATAGGTTTCCCCTCAGAAAATGCCCCTAAAGTGAGAGAGCACAAAATGTTTCAAAAACGGCTGGCATTTCGCGTAACCAAAATGTGAAATTCTGCTGGCACTTAAAGGGTTAAAGGCATTAACTGAATCAGCCATCACAACATCACCCGGCAGTGCATTCCACAACCTCACTGTCCTGACTGTGAAGAACCCCCTACGTTGCTTCAAATGAAAGTTCTTTTTTTCTAGTCTAAAGGGGTGGCCTTTGGTACGGTGATCCACTTTATGGGTAAAAAGGTCCCCTGCTATTAGTCTATAATGTCCTCTAAGTGAAGCTAAACCCCACATTGTATTTTTATAGAAATGATTCTTTAAAAAGAAGTTGTGTTTAACATTGATACATTTCTGACTTTTGCTATCTGTGTGTAGGAGGGTAAAGGTTTTGCTAACCTTTATGTTCTTTGGTTTCATTATTCCTATGTGAACATATTCTGTTGGCAGTTCAGTAACTGGCCAGTAGATATCACTATAGAAAAGGGTAAAGGTTTTTCATGCCTCATTGTTAGCCAGCTAGGCTGGATCCTTTTTCCCATAGGGGAGGGGGAGTAGTTCTCCAGACGTTATAAAAAGGGATGTTGCCATGTGTTCTGCCTCTGTCCAGTGCACGCATTGGAAGTGGGGTGTGCTGCTTGGGCCTGAAGTGAAGGTAGGCCTCAGTATAGAAGTAAGTGAGTGTCAGGTCAGAAACTCTCATAGGTCACTATAGGAGTGACAGATAAGTTCAGAAAAGTTAGTGAGCTGCTAAGGTTCCAACGAGGAGATAGTGAAGGGTTAGCACCCTGCGGTGACATTGCCACCAGGTTAGGGACTCAAGTGGTTAAGCTCAGGGATAGAGAGATTCTTGGAGTGTAAAACCAGCTGTGAGGTCGCCTTCAATGGGGAATGTGCACCAAAGGCAGGAAAGGCTGCTCAATTCACAAAGCTGACTATCAAAGGATCAGACAGTATCTGCGAGTAATACATTTGTGTAAATGCCACTACTTGCTTCGTGAAGTGTACCACCAGTTCAATAAATGTTCTGCTGTTTTAAAGAACCACTGGCACCCAAATTTATTTGATCGAGAGTGAATACTGTGTGTGCTTATACCAAGTGGTAATCCCTTCCTCCATACCATAAGCGACGGCCCCACCTAAGGATAAAGAGTCTAATTAAATGATGTTGCTGGGAGTTGAACCCCTTGCCCGGGTACCGAAACCAATAGATAGTAACCCAAGGGAAGGTTTCATGTGCTTGTGCGTGTGCTTTTTTTATTTATTTTTTTTTAACCCTGGCCAATTATGTGCGGATTGTTTAATAACTTTTAGGATGGGGGGGCCCAGATGATGATGTTGTACAGGCCCCATGATTTGTGATGGCAACCCTGCTGAAACATTTTAAACTTACATAAGGTAAGCAGTCACAGCAGGCGGACATTCATGTGGGGGATAAACAAGGGGGGGGGCAGTTGGAAAGCACTGGACTAGAGGAATAAAGCTTTTATTTGAAGCAATGTAGGCAGTTCTTCACATGAGGACGGTGAGCTTGTGGAATGCAATGCCAGATGATGTTGTGATGATGGCTGATTCTGTTTATGCCTGTTAGAGGGCCTTAGATGATTTCTTTGACAAGCATAATATCTAAGGCTATAGTGATATTAAAATCTGCAATTAATATAGATATGGGTATATATAGTTTATGTCAATGTATATAGGGGTCAGTGTGAGTGTGTGTATGTATGTGCTCTGGGTCGGATTTCAAGATGTCTGTGCCCCAGGCCACACACATCCCAAGCCCCTTCCCCCTGCTCGCATCCGCCATCGCACATCGGACTCTCCTGTGCTCGCACCCTCACCAACACCCGCCTGCCACTTGAACCTCTGCTGCCTGCTGCTCCTCTTCTCAACCCAACCTGCTTTCCCCAACAGTACTTGCACTCTTCCCCCACTTGTAGCAAAGGTCCCACCCGACTCCCAGAGCTCACAACCTTCCCACCTTTGCTGCCCCAACTCCTGCGTATTCACGCATGCGCACACACTTTCCCTGTAGGCATTGTGGACAGCACAGTCCTCAGTGCCCTAGCACAATTATTTGGCTGGGCGGCATATCGCCCCTAAAATCGTTCCGTCCAAGGCCCAGGCCTTTGTGGCCTTGCCACAAATCCGGGCCTGTGTGTGCTAGCTTTGATGGACTTTGCCTTTTTTCAACCCAACTTAACTATATAACTAAGTATACTTAGCTTATATTGGTAAACAGTGGTTACAGCAACAGCAGGACTCTCGACCCCAGGGAATGTCAGGTGACTTGGTATGGGCAGGCTTGAATGGTTCAATACTACATACATACATAGCGATGTGAAGAGGCATTCCTACATATTCAAAGTAACTTTACAGGAAGATACATTCAAAGTCTAAAGGAAAATTAAGGCTACCAGCAGAATGTTTTGCACATTCCTTGCTTGGGAAATTCTTGCTTATCCAAGTATATATTATCATCCTAACATTCATAAATTTGAGATAAGTTTGGCAAAGAAGGAAAAACCTTAATCCTTTGCTATTTTAACCCCTTCTAAGGTTAAAACTGATGTTATTTAAGTATTAATGTATTTTATATTCATCACAAGCCTAATTTACATTAACATTTTATTCAGTGTTCTGCATTGATATGAGCATGCTCAATTTTTAAGCTAACATGGTTCTGGCTTTCAGTGCACATATAAGTTCATGAAAATATACAAAGTCCCAAGTTCAATTGTATTCACAGTCTTTAGCTGGTTTTTACTTGTATCCCCTCAAGTCCAAGATACAGTACCTATAACAGAAAAACTTTGAATCAAATTCGATCGAATGCGATATTCCTTCGATTTGAACGAAAACAGTTACCAAAAAAAACACTTCGACTTAATTTCAGTTGGTCTTTTTGAATTCGAATTTTGAAGTTTTTTCAATTCGAAATTCGACCCTTGATAAATATGCCCCTAAGTGTAGACCCTTCCTCACCACCACCATAGGCGATATAAAAAAAAGAGAGAAATGTTGTGTTTAAACTCTCCATAAAATGAGCTTTCCAGATGGGTACTCACAAACAGAGTATATTCAAATGCATGTAAGAAATCTCCTCAATATCGTAGCACGCCTCCCAATGTGAGCTGTTAGATATATGCAGCAGCAATAGTGTAAAAATACCCTTTTATTTTATAAAACAGGTATTAAAATACACTCACATGGCATTCACAGTATGAATGCATATGTATGTGTTGGGAACAATCCCCAGTGAACTGTCCGCAAAGAATCTATGTAGCCAAAGCACTCAGATTGACTCCTTGTAGCATTCTTTCCTCGTGTTCATCGACGGGGCGCCCTCCAGTGACGTGACAACGTCATCAGCCTTAAGCGTTTCGTCTGCGACTTCCTCAGAGGCTTGGTCACGATGCACCTACTTTATACCTCTCCTTTGTTTTTCTCGCGTCGCCATTGCAACATCTTTGCATGCTTTCTCCTGCTTGCCTTTCAATTGTTGCCACAGACAATGCGTGCCTCCAGAACTTCCAACTAATGTCTCTGCAATGTTATATATTCTACCGGGGTTATTGGTTTAAAACAAGTCCGGGATTATTAGTAACTTAAAATGGATCCCCTAGCCAGGCCATAGTTAATTTACAACATTTTGCTTCAAAGCCACTTTACATTAAATTACTTTAAAAACACAATTTTTTTTAGGACATATTTTTTTTTTAAAAGGTATTTATTTTTTCCAACTTCCAGAAGCATACAAAATAAAGTGCATACAGGAAAAAAGTTATTACAGATATATTGCATTTCGCATCTCTGAAAGCCGTATTTTGATTTACAACCTTGGGATCCCCAACAAAGAGGTAGGTGACAAGAGTAGAGAAAGAAAGGAGAAGTAGAAAGAGAAGAACAGTGTAGAGAAGAAATAGGGGGGGGGGGTGGACCAATCTGCACAGGAAACAAAGCAATAAACCAGCAGCACAAGCTTTGAAAGCCTACTTGAGACATTAGGACATTGCAATAAACTATCAACCACATTGAAAACCATATGCAGAGTAGGAATTGGTGTTTGGACAATCCAAATAATGCTAGTCAGCCAGGGTTTAAGTGGGGGCTTCAAGCCAGTCCATTGGTTGGGTCGGAATAGTTACAGTTCAATTAGTATAAGATTCGTTTCGCAACAACCAAAGTGTCCAGATTTTATTGAATTTCGTAGGGCACCCCCTTGCATAATAAATCTGTTCCAGAGCGGCAGTGTTTGCTCCACCTGAGCTATCCAGAAGTGTAGGGTAGGAGGACTCTCGTCTTTCCATTTTATGGCTATTGCCCGTTTTGCATGGAACAGGAGAAAGGTGAGCAGAGTCCTTTCTGTTCCTGAAGAGGTAGTATCCTGTAGGTAGTTGAGTAGTAAAACCGTAGGGTGGAACTCCACTGGCATAGCCATAAGCTGAGTTATATAATCAGCTATTTCCGTCCAGAAGTGCTGGATTTGGGCACATTCCCAGACCATGTGAAAAAAATCTGCATTAGGGCTATTGCATCTGTTGCACTTGTCCGGGAAATCCGGATTCATTTTATGTAGAGTGTAGGGGGTATAATAGGCCCGGTGCAAGTATTTGAATTGAATAAGTCGGTCCCTGGATCTGATCAAGGGGGTAAGAGAATTAACCAGAATATAGGACCATTGCTCCATTGTAAGATCCGGAATGTTAACAGTCCACTTCTGCAGCAGTTCCTGCTTTGTGGTTTGGTAGCTGGTACGCAATAAAGAGTATATTGCGGATAGTGGTTTGGTGAGATGTTCCTTGCGTACTAGAGTCTCTAGTCGGGAAAGTTCAATCCTGGGAGTATTGGACTGAAATTGTTGAGTGAGAGCATGTCTCAACTGTAGGTAACGAAAAAACATTCCATTAGGCAGACCAAATTTGTCCTTAAGTTGTTGAAAGGAAAAAAGTACATTATCTAAATACAAATCCCCGAGATATTTCACATTGTAGTAAGCCCATAGCTGAGGGTCTGGTACAGTAAGAAGTTGCGACAGATTAACGTTAAACCATAATGGGGTGTGAGGAGATAGGGTCCGGGCACCCGTGCCCAATCTCTTACAGCCCAACTGCCAAGCTTTAACCACATTTTGCATCATTGGAGTAATATTTGGTAGAGAAAGAAGCTTTCTATAAATCAGATTACACAACCCTTCAAGCGACCCTGCTATTTCAGCTTCTAGAAGTGTCACTGGGTCTTCAGGGCGTTGGGGTTTGCCACCACCTCAAAGGTGTCAATTGGGCTGCTATAAAATAGTCAAACATGTCAGGGGCAGCTAGTCCGCCCTCCTGCAGCAAGGATGTCAGGGCATTGTATTTAACCCTAGTAGCTCCCGGAGACCAATAGAGTTTGTTAAGTTGCATCCTAAGCAGTTTTAAAGAAAGAGGCAGCAGCCAAACTGGTGATTGTCTAAATACATAGAGGAACTTGGGGAGGAACTTCATTTTGAACAAATTTATCCTGCCAAGTAATGATAAAGGGAGCTTGAGCCATTTTTCAATTGTTTTTTTGGAGAGAGTCCATTAGAGGGTCAATATTCAATGACCTATATCTATCCAGGTTCGGATGTACATGTATCCCTAAGTATTTCAGCGTGTCTACCTGTGTCAGTGGAAGGGAAGGGGTCCAATTACCTCAGAAGCTTTCGGATCTAACAGCAATAGAGAGGATTTGTCCAATTAATTTTTGAGGCCTGAGAAAAGACGTGTGGTTATCAATTAGGGTTAAGGCGTGTTTCAGTGAGGGGCCCGGGTCATATAGATAAAGCAAGGTGTCAATCTGCAAATAGGGAAATTTTTTCCCTGAGATTGCCCAATTTCAAAGCCCTAATTTCTTCGGCTATCCCTAATAAGGCATGCTAGAGGTTCCATAGCAAGCGCAAATAGGCCTGGCGATAAGGGGCAACCCTGTCTGGTACCTCTAGTTAATGTTATCGGTTCAGAGAGTTCCAGATTCGACAGTATTCAGCAGTAGGATTATTATATAACATCCGCAACCATGCCAAAAAATTTTTGCGAAAGCCAAACATTTTCAGAGTTTCCCACAAATAAACCCACTCAACCGAGTCAAATGCCTTCTCGTTGTCGAGAGAGGCAATGACTCTGGTACCTGGATTATCAGATGTCACAGCAATGTTAGTGTACAGCCGCCTAAGATTAAGTTCAGCAGCTTTATGAGGTATAAAGCCCACTTGGTCAGGGGCAACTAGAGACTGAATAACAAGGTTGAGGCGTCTGGCTAATACCTTTGTTAGGATTTTAGAGTCCGAGTTAATAAGTGAGATGGGTCGATAGAAGAATGATGTAACGGGTTCTTACCAGGCTTTAAAATCAGAACTATTGTGGCATCTGCAAATGATGGCGGGAGAGTTCCCGAAATTAGGGAATGATTAAATAACTCAGTGAGTTGTGGAGCTAGAGTAGATGCATGTGAGACATACCAAGCGTTGGCAGACCATCGGGACCCGGGGTTTTACCAGATGGAAGTGAAGCTATGGCCTCTAGGACTTCTTGTTCCTGTATTGGGAGGTCCAGGAGTTCTCTATATTCTAGAGGGAGATTGGGAAGACCTAGCCGGTGAAGGTAAGCTCGAACTTCATTGGGATGTTTATTGATTCTAGAAGTATATAGGGCTTGGTAGTAATCTGCTAAGCTTTGATTGATTTGAGTTGGGTTTGTGAGAAGCGTGTCATCGTCTAGCTGTAGTGCGTGAATAGCTGTCCTGGGTTGATCCTCTCTTGCCAACAAAGCTAGCATTTTACCATTTTTGTCGCCTTTCTCATATAGAGCAAATTTATAATGTAAATGTTTTTTTATGGGCGCTCTTCCATTGTATTTGAGCATATAACCTCTGGGCCCAACGTATTGATCTTTTAATTGCTCAGTAGGGTTCCGAATATATCCCGCCTCAGCCTCCCGCAGTCCATGCTCCGCGTCAGCAAAGAACAGGCCGATTTCTTCCTAGTAAAGGCAATAGCTGAAAATATATCTCCTCTAATAAAAGCTTTCATTGCATCCCAGACCAAAGGCAGGGAGGCTGTATTAATATTCTCTTGAAAGTAGGTAGTGAGTGAGAGTTGTATAGTTTTTTGTATATCTGGATGGGTAATCCAGTGCGGGCTAAGTCTCCACATTTTATTTTTAGGATTTGGGTACAGAATCCATGTAATTAGCAGCGGAGCATGGTCAGAGATTCCCCTGGGAAGAAACTCTGCTTTGGACTATTTTGGAAGATAAGTCAGGAGAGGCAAAAGCGAGATCAATTCTGGACATTGCTCCCCTAGAGTAACAAGAGAACATCTTTTTGGTGGGATTACATTCCCTCCAGACATCTGCAAACCCTGAGGTTTGTGCCCAGCTTCTCAAGCCACCAGGGTCAGCCCTGCCCTAAAGTAGATAGGGATAAGCGGTCCTGCTCCCCATTCATGACTGCGTTAAAATCCCCAAGTATCAATGTCGGGCCAAGAGGCAGGTCCGCAATATGGTGGAGTAAATCGTATAATAGCATATCTTGGAAAGGAGGAGGGACATATACACTAACCAGAATATATGGCATACCAGCTAAGGAGGCTTGTATAAGAGTAAACCTACCCTCCGGGTCATTCCTTTAAATGAAGGAGTTGAAAAGGGAGTGACTTATTTATCAAAATGGAGGTACCTCTAGAATAATTGGAATAGGCCGTGTGATAGGACTGTGCAATCCAGGGTTTTCTAAGGAAGGTAGAGTTAGTAGTTTTGGGGATAAGTGGAGTCTCCTGGAGACAGATAATATGGGGGTTCCGTTTACCGTAAAAAGCTAAATACCAAGGATCTCTTTAATGGAGAACTTAGCCCCCTAACATTCCAAGATATAGCAGTTATCTCCGTCATTGCATAAAAAACAAACCAATGAACCATCTCCCCCCCAAAGAGATATGCAGAGCGTAAGAGAAATAGCATAGGGAAAAGAGAAGAAAAGAGAAGATAGCGAAGAGGGACAGCAGAGACATGAAATAACCAACACAACCCACCCTACTTCTCCCAAAAGTGGAGAAGTTTTGCACCCTTAACATTTTACAACCAAGGAGGGTGTACCCAAACCGTACACCAAGTTAGATTAACCAGCAGATCAAAAGAGAGCAGTATGCATCAATACAATTGAACTGTATCAAATAACAAAAGTTGTGCTATAGCACCGTGTATGTAGCAGGGCCTGTAATCCGTTGTAGCTCCGTAGGCCCACTTAAGCCAGGAGGCGTTGAGTGGGAAGCCATGTGGGTTACCCGATAAAGTGTGTGGAGAGAAATACGTTACCAAACCAGAACTGTGTTGCAGGGCTGCTATAAGAGTGGAACATGAGAACTTAGGATTGCCTATGCGACTGCGGTTGTTGGTCCAGCCATTTGGAGACTTCAGTAGGAGTAGTAAAAAAGTGAGTGCGCCCATCCGCTGAGATTCTAAGCTTGGCTGGGTACAACATAGCATATTGGAGACCCGTTTCTCGGAGACGCCGTTTAACCGCTGTGAATTGTTGCCGTTGCTTACGTAGGTCGTTGGAGAAATCAGGGTATAGGGAAATGAGAGCATTCTCAAACCGTAGTTCCCCTTTACGATGGGCGGCAGCAAGTGCGGCATCCCTGTCTCTGAAATTCAAAAACCGTGCAATAATAGGCCGCGGAGGAGCCCCAGGGGGCGGTGGTCTACCTGGGATACGATGAGCACGTTCAATAATAAAGGCAGTGGAGAAGGCCTCTGGACCAAGTTCCTCCTGGAGCCATCGTTCCAGAAACTTGGTAGTATCCGGGCCTTCAGCTCTTTCGGCAAAGCCTACAATCCTTATATTGTTCCTGCGGAGCCGATTCTCCAAATCATCAGCTTTGGCCTCCGCAGCGTCAAGCCTATGACGCAGTTGTTCAATGCGATCAGGCATAGGGTTACAGAGATCTTCTAGGCCGCCTACCCTCCTCTCAACCTCAGTAGTGCGTTCTCTCACCTTTTGCACATCCTGCCGAAGTATCGAAAAGTCCACTTTTAATTCCTCAACCTTCGCCATTGTGGCAGCATGGCAGGTTTGTATAGTAGCCTTTAGGACTGTAACAACTTCCGCTAAAGTTAAATCAGCAGGCTGAGGCAGTGCTGTTACGCCCAAGGGGTCACCTACTTGTGACGAGTGGAAGTTTGGGGCTGATATTGCCCCCGACTCCGTATCATCAGTTGTCGAGTGGTCCCCGGAATCATCGAGAGGTAGCAGAGAGGAGGGAGCATGTTGTTGCTGCTGTGGAGCAGCACTGCGTAGTTCCGCCATCTTGGCGGGCCTCGCGGCGGTGCGGAGATGTGCTCTAATATCTGAAGATTCAGCGGCTTGTTGCTTTTTCTTGCCCATCTGTTAAGTTCTGTAGAAGTAGTTGAGTCAAAAGGCGGGTTACATACCACCCAAGTCAGGATATCTGGCCGGATTTAGTAGGCTAACTACGGAGCTAAGCAAAAAGACGTCCGCTCACATTGCCAGTTAACCACGCCCCCTTTCCAAACTTTCTTCTTATCTGATCTGGTCATAATAAAGTCACTAATTTATATTTTTCCCTATCTTTTTCCCAAACAGAGCCCGGTAAAGTGAGCTGCAGAGTGTCAGTCTGACTGGCAAAGAGATTTGCAGTGTGCCGGGCTTTCCCTGCTGACCTGAGGAATCTTCATTAGGGCACAGAGGACCATCTAGAGAAGGTAAATAGATGCAACCCTTGTTTCTCCAATAGATGTTTGCAGTGCCTCACTATCTATCTTGTAATATCCCATTCGTTTTTGAACTACAGACCATATCCTTACTCCTCATCCAGTGCAATGTGTTTGAAGCTATCCTTTTAAAATCTTACTAGGAAAAATCCCATTTTCTAACCCTTTTACAAAGTTTCTTCTTATCTGATCTGGGTTTAATAAAGTCACTAATTTATATTTTTCCCTATCTTTTTCCCAAACAGAGCCCGGTAAAGTGAGCTGCAGAGTGTCAGTCTGACTGGCAAAGAGATTTGCAGTGTGCCGGGCTTTCCCTGCTGACCTGAGGAATCTTCATTAGGGCACAGAGGACCATCTAGAGAAGGTAAATAGATGCAACCCTTGTTTCTCAAATAGATTTTTGCAGAGCCTTACAATCTATCTTGTAATATCCCATTCATTTTTGAACTACAGACCATATCCTTACTCCTCGTCCAGTGCAATGTGTTTGAAGCTCTCCTTTTAAAATCCTACTAGGAAAAATCCCGTTTTCTAATCCTTTTCCAAACTTTCTTCTTATCTGATCTGGGTATAATAAAGTCACTAATTTATATTTTTCCCTATCTTTTTCCCAAACAGAGCCCGGTAAAGTGAGCTGCAGAGTGTCAGTCTGACTGGCAAAGAGATTTGCAGTGTGCCGGGCTTTCCCTGCTGACCTGAGGAAACTTCATTAGGGCACAGAGGACCATCTAGAGAAGGTAAATAGATGCAACCCTTGTTTCTCCAATAAATGTTTGCAGAGCCTCACTATCTATCTTGTAATATCCCATTCGTTTTTGAACTACAGACCATATCCTTACTCCTCATCCAGTGCAATGTGTTTGAAGCTCTTCTTTTAAAATCCACTAGGAAAAATCACGTCTTCTAATCCTTTTCCAAACTTTCTTCTTATCTGATCTGGGTATAATAAAGTCACTAATTTATATTTTTCCCTATCTTTTTCCCAAACAGAGCCCGGTAAAGTGAGCTGCAGAGTGTCAGTCTGACTGGCAAAGAGATTTGCAGTGTGCCGGGCTTTCCCTGCTGACCTGAGGAATCTTCATTAGGGCACAGAGGACCATCTAGAGAAGGTAAATAGATGCAACCCTTGTTTCTCCAATAGATGTTTGCAGTGCCTCACTATCTTTCTTGTAATATCCCATTCGTTTTTGAACTACAGACCATATCCTTACTCCTCATCCAGTGCAATGTGTTTGAAACTCTCCTTTTAAAATCTTACTAGGAAAAATCCCGTTTTCTAATCCTTTTACAAAGTTTCTTCTTATCTGATCTGGGTATAATAAAGTCACTAATTTATATTTTTCCCTATCTTTTTCCCAAACAGAGCCCGGTAAAGTGAGCTGCAGAGTGTCAGTCTGACTGGCAAAGAGATTTGCAGTGTGCCGGGCTTTCCCTGCTGACCTGAGGAAACTTCATTAGGGCACAGAGGACCATCTAGAGAAGGTAAATAGATGCAACCCTTGTTTCTCCAATAGATGTTTGCAGAGCCTTAAAATCTATCTTGTAATATCCCATTCGTTTTTGAACTACAGACCATATCCTTACTCCTCATCCAGTGCAATGTGTTTGAAGCTCTTATTTTAAAATCCACTAGGAAAAATCCTGTTTTCTAATCCTTTTCCAAACTTTCTTCTTATCTGATCTGGGTATAATAAAGTCACTAATTTATATTTTTCCCTATCTTTTTCCCAAACAGAGCCCGGTAAAGTGAGCTGCAGAGTGTCAGTCTGACTGGCAAAGAGATTTGCAGTGTGCCGGGCTTTCCCTGCTGACCTGAGGAAACTTCATTAGGGCACAGAGGACCATCTAGAGAAGGTAAATAGATGCAACCCTTGTTTCTCCAATAGATGTTTGCAGAGCTTTACAATCTATCTTGTAATATCCCATTCATTTTTGAACTACAGACCATATCCTTACTCCTCATCCAGTGCAATGTGTTTGAAGCTCTTATTTTAAAATCCACTAGGAAAAATCCCGTTTTCTAATCCTTTTACAAAAGTTTCTTCTTATCTGATCTGGGTATAATAAAGTCACTAATTTATATTTTTCCCTATCTTTTTCCCAAACAGAGCCCGGTAAAGTGAGCTGCAGAGTGTCAGTCTGACTGGCAAAGAGATTTGCAGTGTGCCGGGCTTTCCCTGCTGACCTGAGGAATCTTCATTAGGGCACAGAGGACCATCTAGAGAAGGTAAATAGATGCAACCCTTGTTTCTCCAATAGATTTTTGCAGAGCCTTACAATCTATCTTGTAATATCCCATTCATTTTTGAACTACAGACCATATCCTTACTCCTCGTCCAGTGCAATGTGTTTGAAGCTCTCCTTTTAAAATCTTACTAGGAAAAATCCCGTTTTCTAATCCTTTTCCAAACTTTCTTCTTATTTGATCTGGTTATAATAAAGTCACTAATTTATATTTTTCCCTATCTTTTTCCCAAACAGAGCCCGGTAAAGTGAGCTGCAGAGTGTCAGTCTGACTGGCAAAGAGATTTGCAGTGTGCCGGGCTTTCCCTGCTGACCTGAGGAAACTTCATTAGGGCACAGTGGACCTTCTACAGAAGGTAAATAGATGCAACCCTTGTTTCTCCAATAGATGTTTGCAGTGCCTCACTATCTATCTTGTAATATCCCATTAGTTTTTGAACTACAGACCATATCCTTACTCCTCATCCAGTGCAATGTGTTTGAAACTCTCCTTTTAAAATCTTACTAGGAAAAATCCCGTTTTCTAATCCTTTTACAAAGTTTCTTCTTATCTGATCTGGGTATAATAAAGTCACTAATTTATATTTTTCCCTATCTTTTTGCCAAACAGAGCCCGGTAAAGTGAGCTGCAGAGTGTCAGTCTGACTGGCAAAGAGATTTGCAGTGTGCCGGGCTTTCCCTGCTGACCTGAGGAAACTTCATTAGGGCACAGAGGACCATCTAGAGAAGGTAAATAGATGCAACCCTTGTTTCTCCAATAGATGTTTGCAGAGCCTCACTATCTATCTTGTAATATCCCATTCGTTTTTGAACTACAGACCATATCCTTACTCCTCATCCAGTGCAATGTGTTTGAAGCTCTTCTTTTAAAATCCACTAGGAAAAATCACGTCTTCTATTCCTTTTCCAAACTTTCTTCTTATCTGATCTGGTCATAATAAAGTCACTAATTTATATTTTTCCCTATCTTTTTCCCAAACAGAGCCCGGTAAAGTGAGCTGCAGAGTGTCAGTCTGACTGGCAAAGAGATTTGCAGTGTGCCGGGCTTTCCCTGCTGACCTGAGGAATCTTCATTAGGGCACAGAGGACCATCTAGAGAAGGTAAATAGATGCAACCCTTGTTTCTCCAATAGATGTTTGCAGTGCCTCACTATCTATCTTGTAATATCCCATTCGTTTTTGAACTACAGACCATATCCTTACTCCTCATCCAGTGCAATGTGTTTGAAGCTATCCTTTTAAAATCTTACTAGGAAAAATCCCATTTTCTAACCCTTTTACAAAGTTTCTTCTTATCTGATCTGGGTTTAATAAAGTCACTAATTTATATTTTTCCCTATCTTTTTCCCAAACAGAGCCCGGTAAAGTGAGCTGCAGAGTGTCAGTCTGACTGGCAAAGAGATTTGCAGTGTGCCGGGCTTTCCCTGCTGACCTGAGGAATCTTCATTAGGGCACAGAGGACCATCTAGAGAAGGTAAATAGATGCAACCCTTGTTTCTCCAATAGATGTTTGCAGAGCCTTACAATCTATCTTGTAATATCCCATTCGTTTTTGAACTACAGACCATATCCTTACTCCTCATCCAGTGCAATGTGTTTGAAGCTCTTCTTTTAAAATCCACTAGGAAAATCACGTTTCTAATCCTTTTCCAAACTTTCTTCTTATCTGATCTGGTTATAATAAAGTCACTAATTTATATTTTTCCCTATCTTTTTCCCAAACAGAGCCCGGTAAAGTGAGCTGCAGAGTGTCAGTCTGACTGGCAAAGAGATTTGCAGTGTGCCGGGCTTTCCCTGCTGACCTGAGGAATCTTCATTAGGGCACAGAGGACCATCTAGAGAAGGTAAATAGATGCAACCCTTGTTTCTCCAATAGATGTTTGCAGTGCCTCACTATCTATCTTGTAATATCCCATTCGTTTTTGAACTACAGACCATATCCTTACTCCTCATCCAGTGCAATGTGTTTGAAACTCTCCTTTTAAAATCTTACTAGGAAAAATCCCGTTTTCTAATCCTTTTACAAAGTTTCTTCTTATCTGATCTGGGTTTAATAAAGTCACTAATTTATATTTTTCCCTATCTTTTTCCCAAACAGAGCCCGGTAAAGTGAGCTGCAGAGTGTCAGTCTGACTGGCAAAGAGATTTGCAGTGTGCCGGGCTTTCCCTGCTGACCTGAGGAAACTTCATTAGGGCACAGAGGACCATCTAGAGAAGGTAAATAGATGCAACCCTTGTTTCTCCAATAGATGTTTGCAGAGCCTCACTATCTATCTTGTAATATCCCATTCGTTTTTGAACTACAGACCATATCCTTACTCCTCATCCAGTGCAATGTGTTTGAAGCTCTTCTTTTAAAATCCACTAGGAAAAATCCCGTTTCTAATCCTTTTCCAAACTTTCTTCTTATCTGATCTGGTTATAATAAAGTCACTAATTTATATTTTTCCCTATCTTTTTCCCAAACAGAGCCCGGTAAAGTGAGCTGCAGAGTGTCAGTCTGACTGGCAAAGAGATTTGCAGTGTGCCGGGCTTTCCCTGCTGACCTGAGGAAACTTCATTAGGGCACAGAGGACCATCTAGAGAAGGTAAATAGATGCAACCCTTGTTTCTCCAATAGATGTTTGCAGAGCCTTACAATCTATCTTGTAATATCCCATTCGTTTTTGAACTACAGACCATATCCTTACTCCTCATCCAGTGCAATGTGTTTGAAGCTCTCCTTTTAAAATCCTACTAGGAAAAATCCCGTTTTCTAATCCTTTTCCAAACTTTCTTCTTATCTGATCTGGGTATAATAAAGTCACTAATTTATATTTTTCCCTATCTTTTTCCCAAACAGAGCCCGGTAAAGTGAGCTGCAGAGTGTCAGTCTGACTGGCAAAGAGATTTGCAGTGTGCCGGGCTTTCCCTGCTGACCTGAGGAATCTTCATTAGGGCACAGAGGACCATCTAGAGAAGGTAAATAGATGCAACCCTTGTTTCTCCAATAGATGTTTGCAGTGCCTCACTATCTATCTTGTAATATCCCATTCGTTTTTGAACTACAGACCATATCCTTACTCCTCATCCAGTGCAATGTGTTTGAAACTCTCCTTTTAAAATCTTACTAGGAAAAATCCCGTTTTCTAATCCTTTTACAAAGTTTCTTCTTATCTGATCTGGGTATAATAAAGTCACTAATTTATATTTTTCCCTATCTTTTTCCCAAACAGAGCCCGGTAAAGTGAGCTGCAGAGTGTCAGTCTGACTGGCAAAGAGATTTGCAGTGTGCCGGGCTTTCCCTGCTGACCTGAGGAAACTTCATTAGGGCACAGAGGACCATCTAGAGAAGGTAAATAGATGCAACCCTTGTTTCTCCAATAGATGTTTGCAGAGCCTCACTATCTATCTTGTAATATCCCATTCGTTTTTGAACTACAGACCATATCCTTACTCCTCATCCAGTGCAATGTGTTTGAAGCTCTTCTTTTAAAATCCACTAGGAAAAATCACGTGTTCTAATCCTTTTCCAAACTTTCTTCTTATCTGATCTGGTTATAATAAAGTCACTAATTTATATTTTTCCCTATCTTTTTCCCAAACAGAGCCCGGTAAAGTGAGCTGCAGAGTGTCAGTCTGACTGGCAAAGAGATTTGCAGTGTGCCGGGCTTTCCCTGCTGACCTGAGGAAACTTCATTAGGGCACAGAGGACCATCTAGAGAAGGTAAATAGATGCAACCCTTGTTTCTCCAATAGATGTTTGCAGAGCCTCACTATCTATCTTGTAATATCCCATTCGTTTTTGAACTACAGACCATATCCTTACTCCTCATCCAGTGCAATGTGTTTGAAGCTCTCCTTTTAAAATCCTACTAGGAAAAATCCCGTTTTCTAATCCTTTTCCAAACTTTCTTCTTATCTGATCTGGGTTATAATAAAGTCACTAATTTATATTTTTCCCTATCTTTTTCCCAAACAGAGCCCGGTAAAGTGAGCTGCAGAGTGTCAGTCTGACTGGCAAAGAGATTTGCAGTGTGCCGGGCTTTCCCTGCTGACCTGAGGAATCTTCATTAGGGCACAGAGGACCATCTAGAGAAGGTAAATAGATGCAACCCTTGTTTCTCCAATAGATGTTTGCAGAGCCTCACTATCTATCTTGTAATATCCCATTCGTTTTTGAACTACAGACCATATCCTTACTCCTCATCCAGTGCAATGTGTTTGAAGCTCTTCTTTTAAAATCCACTAGGAAAAATCACGTCTTCTAATCCTTTTCCAAACTTTCTTCTTATCTGATCTGGGTATAATAAAGTCACTAATTTATATTTTTCCCTATCTTTTTCCCAAACAGAGCCCGGTAAAGTGAGCTGCAGAGTGTCAGTCTGACTGGCAAAGAGATTTGCAGTGTGCCGGGCTTTCCCTGCTGACCTGAGGAATCTTCATTAGGGCACAGAGGACCATCTAGAGAAGGTAAATAGATGCAACCCTTGTTTCTCCAATAGATGTTTGCAGTGCCTCACTATCTATCTTGTAATATCCCATTTGTTTTTGAACTACAGACCATATCCTTACTCCTCATCCAGTGCAATGTGTTTGAAGCTCTCCTTTTAAAATCTTACTAGGAAAAATCCCGTTTTCTAATCCTTTTACAAAGTTTCTTCTTATCTGATCTGGGTATAATAAAGTCACTAATTTATATTTTCCCTATCTTTTTGCCAAACAGAGCCCGGTAAAGTGAGCTGCAGAGTGTCAGTCTGACTGGCAAAGAGATTTGCAGTGTGCCGGGCTTTCCCTGCTGACCTGAGGAAACTTCATTAGGGCACAGAGGACCATCTAGAGAAGGTAAATAGATGCAACCCTTGTTTCTCAAATAGATTTTTGCAGAGCCTTACAATCTATCTTGTAATATCCCATTCATTTTTGAACTACAGACCATATCCTTACTCCTCGTCCAGTGCAATGTGTTTGAAGCTCTCCTTTTAAAATCCTACTAGGAAAAATCCCGTTTTCTAATCCTTTTCCAAACTTTCTTCTTATTTGATCTGGTTATAATAAAGTCACTAATTTATATTTTTCCCTATCTTTTTCCCAAACAGAGCCCGGTAAAGTGAGCTGCAGAGTGTCAGTCTGACTGGCAAAGAGATTTGCAGTGTGCCGGGCTTTCCCTGCTGACCTGAGGAAACTTCATTAGGGCACAGAGGACCATCTAGAGAAGGTAAATAGATGCAACCCTTGTTTCTCCAATAGATGTTTGCAGAGCCTCACTATCTATCTTGTAATATCCCATTCGTTTTTGAACTACAGACCATATCCTTACTCCTCATCCAGTGCAATGTGTTTGAAGCTCTTCTTTTAAAATCTACTAGGAAAAATCCCGTTTTCTAATCCTTTTCCAAACTTTCTTCTTATCTGATCTGGGTATAATAAAGTCACTAATTTATATTTTTCCCTATCTTTTTCCCAAACAGAGCCCGGTAAAGTGAGCTGCAGAGTGTCAGTCTGACTGGCAAAGAGATTTGCAGTGTGCCGGGCTTTCCCTGCTGACCTGAGGAATCTTCATTAGGGCACAGAGGACCATCTAGAGAAGGTAAATAGATGCAACCCTTGTTTCTCCAATAGATGTTTGCAGTGCCTCACTATCTTTCTTGTAATATCCCATTCGTTTTTGAACTACAGACCATATCCTTACTCCTCATCCAGTGCAATGTGTTTGAAACTCTCCTTTTAAAATCTTACTAGGAAAAATCCCGTTTTCTAATCCTTTTACAAAGTTTCTTCTTATCTGATCTGGGTATAATAAAGTCACTAATTTATATTTTTCCCTATCTTTTTCCCAAACAGAGCCCGGTAAAGTGAGCTGCAGAGTGTCAGTCTGACTGGCAAAGAGATTTGCAGTGTGCCGGGCTTTCCCTGCTGACCTGAGGAAACTTCATTAGGGCACAGAGGACCATCTAGAGAAGGTAAATAGATGCAACCCTTGTTTCTCCAATAGATGTTTGCAGAGCCTCACTATCTATCTTGTAATATCCCATTCGTTTTTGAACTACAGACCATATCCTTACTCCTCATCCAGTGCAATGTGTTTGAAGCTCTTCTTTTAAAATCCACTAGGAACAATCACGTGTTCTAATCCTTTTCCAAACTTTCTTCTCATATGATCTGATTATAATAAAGTCACTAATTTATATTTTTCCCTATCTTTTTCCCAAACAGAGCCCGGTAAAGTGAGCTGCAGAGTGTCAGTCTGACTGGCAAAGAGATTTGCAGTGTGCCGGGCTTTCCCTGTTGACCTGAGGAAACTTCATTAGGGCACAGAGGACCATCTAGAGAAGGTATATAGATGCAACCCTTGTTTCTCAAATAGATTTTTGCAGAGCCTTACAATCTATCTTGTAATATCCCATTCATTTTTGAACTACAGACCATATCCTTACTCCTCGTCCAGTGCAATGTGTTTGAAGCTCTCCTTTTAAAATCCTACTAGGAAAAATCCAGTTTTCTAATCCTTTTCCAAACTTTCTTCTTATTTGATCTGGTTATAATAAAGTCACCAATTTATATTTTTCCCTATCTTTTTCCCAAACAGAGCCCGGTAAAGTGAGCTGCAGAGTGTCAGTCTGACTGGCAAAGAGATTTGCAGTGTGCCGGGCTTTCCCTGCTGACCTGAGGAATCTTCATTAGGGCACAGAGGACCATCTAGAGAAGGTAAATAGATGCAACCCTTGTTTCTCCAATAGATGTTTGCAGAGCCTCACTATTTATCTTGTAATATCCCATTCGTTTTTGAACTACAGACCATATCCTTACTCCTCATCCAGTGCAATGTGTTTGAAGCTCTTCTTTTAAAATCCACTAGGAAAAATCACGTCTTCTAATCCTTTTCCAAACTTTCTTCTTATCTGATCTGGGTATAATAAAGTCACTAATTTATATTTTTCCCTATCTTTTTCCCAAACAGAGCCCGGTAAAGTGATCTGCAGAGTGTCAGTCTGACTGGCAAAGAGATTTGCAGTGTGCCGGGCTTTCCCTGTTGACCTGAGGAAACTTCATTAGGGCACAGAGGACCATCTAGAGAAGGTATATAGATGCAACCCTTGTTTCTCAAATAGATTTTTGCAGTGCCTCACTATCTATCTTGTAATATCCCATTTGTTTTTGAACTACAGACCATATCCTTACTCCTCATACAGTGCAATGTGTTTGAAACTCTCCTTTTAAAATCTTACTAGGAAAAATCCCGTTTTCTAATCCTTTTACAAAGTTTCTTCTTATCTGATCTGGGTATAATAAAGTCACTAATTTATATTTTTCCCTATCTTTTTGCCAAACAGAGCCCGGTAAAGTGAGCTGCAGAGTGTCAGTCTGACTGGCAAAGAGATTTGCAGTGTGCCGGGCTTTCCCTGCTGACCTGAGGAAACTTCATTAGGGCACAGAGGACCATCTAGAGAAGGTAAATAGATGCAACCCTTGTTTCTCCAATAGATGTTTGCAGAGCCTCACTATCTATCTTGTAATATCCCATTCGTTTTTGAACTACAGACCATATCCTTACTCCTCATCCAGTGCAATGTGTTTGAAGCTCTTCTTTTAAAATCCACTAGGAACAATCACGTGTTCTTATCCTTTTCCAAACTTTCTTCTCATATGATCTGATTATGATAAAGTCACTAATTTATATTTTTCCCTATCTTTTTCCCAAACAGAGCCCGGTAAAGTGAGCTGCAGAGTGTCAGTCTGACTGGCAAAGAGATTTGCAGTTTGCCAGGCTTTCCCTGCTGACCTGAGGAAACTTCATTAGGGCACAGAGGACCATCTAGAGAAGGTAAATAGATGCAACCCTTGTTTCTCCAATAGATGTTTGCAGAGCTTTACAATCTATCTTGTAATATCCCATTCATTTTTTAACTACAGACCATATCCTTACTCCTCATCCAGTGCAATGTGTTTGAAGCTCTTATTTTAAAATCCACTAGGAAAAATCCCATGTTCTAATCCTTTTCCAAACTTTCTTCTCATATGATCTGGTTATAATAAAGTCACTAATTTATATTTTTCCCTATCTTTTTCCCAAACAGAGCCCGGTAAAGTGAGCTGTAGAGTGTCAGTCTGACTGGCAAAGAGATTTGCAGTGTGCCGGGCTTTCCCTGCTGACCTGAGGAAACTTCATTAGGGCACAGTGGACCATCTAGAGAAGGTAAATAGGTGCAACCCTTGTTTCTCAAATAATTAGCAGAGCATTACATTCTCTATTTTAAAATCCCAGTTGTTTTTAGACTAAAGTCCATCACTTTACCCCTCATCCAGTGCAATGTTTTTCTTTTAAAATCCTACTATCTAAAGCATGCCTTCTTATCCTTCTCCGAACTTTCTTCTTCCCAAATTAATTTTTTTCTCTCTAATCCTTTCTAAACAGAACCTGGTAAAGTGAGCTGCAGAGTTTCATTCTGACTGGCAATGAGGTCTGCTTTGCCTCCTGAAGTGAAGACTGGTGAAAGTGTTATTCGCCTTTAAATTAACTTTCAGTATGTTTTAGAATGGCTGTTTCTAAGCATATTTTCATTTGGTGTTCTTTGTTTATTTTCTGTAGTTTTTGGATTATTTGCCTTGTTCTTACCTTTTACAACTTTCAAATGGTGGTCACTGACCCCATATAAAATAATACAAATGCTCTGTGAAGCTTCAACTTTATTATTATTGCTACATGTTTCTATTGAGACTTAAATATGAATAGGAGAGATGAGTAAGAAGAAGTATCAATAACAATACATTTATAACCTTACAGAGCATTTGTTTTCACATGGGGTCAGTGCAGTGGTGTAGCTACCCGGGGAGCAGGAGGTGCAGTTATACCATTGGCTGTTCCCCCTCGGGGCTCCACTGACTTTTTTTTTTTAGGTTTTTTTTTACCATTTTTTTTGTTAGGTTTTTTTTACCATTTTTTTTTTGCATTTTTCTTTTGTGCTGGCTGGGGGTCAGATCCACTTCGCACCACCAACCCCCAGCCGTTGAAGTGGAAGTGGCCGGCGAGGGAAAGGAAGCCCCCCGCCTGCTCCAGTCTGTGTCTGCAGAAACAGGAGGCCCAGAAGAGAATCAGAGCATTGCATTGACGCACACATCCATCCTGATAACCCTTCACTTCCCCGGTCTCACCTGATAAGTATTTGGGACCAAAAATTGCAAAAAATGGGACTATAGGATAGCAGGTATAGTAGGGAGAGGTGTTGTCTATAGTAACAGTGGCATAATAGTCTCTGGGAAGGGACTGGGACTATGGGATAGCAGGTATAGTAGGGCGAGATGGTGCCTATAGTAACAGTCGGTATAATATCCTCTGGGAAGGGAGTGTGACTGTGGGATAGCAGGTATAGTAGGGAGAGATGGTGCCTATAGTAACAGCGGGATAATAGTCTCTGGAAGGGAAGTGTGACTGTGGGATAGCAGGTATAGTAGGGAGAGAGGGTGCCTATAGTAGCAGTGGGATAATAGTCTCTGGGAAGGGAGTGTGACTGTGGGATAGCAGGTATAGCAGGGAGAGATGGTGCCTATAGTAACAGTGGATAATAGTCTCTGGAAGGGAAGTATGACTGTGGGATAGCAGGTATAGTAGGGAGAGATGGTGCCTATAGTAACAGTGGGATAATAGTCTCTGGAAGGGAAGTGTGACTGTGGGATAGCAGGTATAGTAGGGAGAGATGGTGTCTATAATAGCAGTCGGATAATAGTCTCTGGAAGGGAAGTATGACTGTGGGATAGCAGGTATAGTAGGGAGAGATGGTGTCTATAGTAACAGTGGATAATAGTCTCTGGAAGGGAAGTGTGACTGTGGGATAGCAGGTATAGTAGGGAGAGATGGTGCCTATAGTAACAGTGGATAATAGTCTCTGGGAAGGGAGTGTGACTGTGGGATAGTAGGGAGAGATTGAACAGGAGACCCAGCGGTTCCCTTCACTCACTAGCGCTCCCCTGGATTGGCTGTTCACTTCTCGGACTTTGAGTTGGTATAACCTCTCTGGACCTGATTGGTCAAACCACTGTTTCGCAGCTGAAGCAGTGCCGTTGACATGGCTGTCCCTATTCAGTGCATCTATGTTGAAGGCACATGACTCCTCTGCACAATGGCACTAAGTCTCTCTTTACAGAACAGGACATAGAGCTGACGCTAATCCTCACCCTACTACTTGCTCTCCCAACCCAGTAATGCTGTATTCCAGCCCAATGCATGGGGGGGCCCAGTTTTAAATTTATGTGCCAGGGCCCTTAGGGGTCTAGTTACGCCACAGGGTCAGCAATCCCCATTGGAAAGAGTCAGAAGAAGATGGCAAATCATTCAAAAACTATATAAAAAAATGAAGGCCAATTGAAAAGTTGCTTAGGGGGAGGGGGTGGAGGGGGTCTGGCTGCATGTCTTGCACCAGGGCCCAACCCCTCTAGTTATATTACTGTATAGGATAGATAGAGATGTAATACAATGTAACACGATTTTTGAATCCCCCCTCCCTTCTTGTCTTCTGTACCCCCACCATGTTTATAAGAAATCTAAAAATAAAGAATGTTGAAAAAAAAATACATTACTATAATCCTTATTTATCAATTAGTTATATGCTCTTGTTAAATTAAAGACATATTAGTAGAGAGTTGTGAATGTGCAAGTTTGTTCCAACTGTAATATATAGCAGGGTCCCCAACTTTGTTTTCCCATGAGCTACATTCAAAAGTAAAGAGAGTCGGGGAGCAGCAAAAGTATGAAAATAGTTCCATGGTGGTGCCAGAAAGGTCTGTGATTGCCTATTTGGTAGCCTCTATGTGGACTGGCAGCTACAAGAGGCTCTGCTTTGCAGTACACCTGGTTTTCATACAACCAAAACTTGCCTCCAAGCCAAGGATTCAAAAATAAGCACCTGCTTTGAGTTTACTGGGAGCAACTTCCTTAGGGTTCATGAACAAAATGTTGCTCACAAGTCACTGGTTGGGGAACACTGATCTATAGCAATTGTCAGGAATTGTGTCTATTTATTCCTCTCCAGTAGCTCTACGTTTGATAGATAATTAACACATAGCAAAATAGCCAGATCCATACCATTCTTTTTGAATGGAATTTTGCTTTTCACTGTACCATCTTACTAAAGGTAACAAATGCTCCACTTTACTTTATCAGGTCTAGTAAAGATGGCAGGCCTGGTGTAATTTACAAAACAGGTCTTCTTCCTAACTTAGGGGGCAGTCATTTCTATAAAAACCTTGCTTGATATTTTCTAGGCCTGAGGAGTAAAAGTGGCTTGAGTGTAATTTCAGGTCACTTGTGTTTTTCTCTAGTCAGCCCTCCTGTCAGTGCAAATGTGTGGGTTAATGTCAATCTCATCTCTGGAGGCAGGACTGAAGAATAAGACTCTTGACCCCTCCCCTGGTATATAAGGTGTGGCTCCACCTCCCATTGCCAGTTCATTTATAAAGCTCGATGAGGTGGAGTGTATTAGGAAAGTAGGAAGTAAGGTCAAGAGACAGTTAATATTTTTACTAATAACCCAATAATAACAATTTCCAGTGTAGTGCTATGTTAGTGGCTAATAGTGTGTGTGTTCATTAATAGTTTAATCATTTATCTTCAAAAGATAGAATTTAGTTGCACAGATAGGTTAGTTAAGCAGGAAAAAGGGATTATATATAGGGATGGGCAAATTTGACCCGTTTATTTTCCCTAAAAATTCACCACCGGTGAAATGTCGCTGATGCCCATTAAATTCTATGGGCATCAAAATAATTTTGTCGAATGCCGAAATATTTTTGACGCGTGTCTTTTTATTTTGCCGCACACCGCTATACAAGTCTATGGGTGTCATTTTTTTCGGTGAAATTATATACTTACTAGTAGGCCTGAACTGTCAGTGCAAATGTGTGGGTTAATGTCAATCTCATCTCTGGAGGCAGGACTGAAGAATAAGACTCTTGACCCCTCCCCTGGTATATAAGGTGTGGCTCCACCTCCCATTGCCAGTTCTTTGTCCTGCCTCGGAGGTGAAGGACAGAAAGAATGTCTTTCTTTCTAATTCTTTTTATTTAGCTTCAGAGCTTCTACACTCAAGGATAGGGACATGCTTTGCTCTCTCCCAACGTATGGTGACTTTCCCTCCTTGCAGTGCGTTGTGCAGCAAGTGGAATCACCTGAAGATATCAGCCCTGGATGGAACAGAGGAGATCCAGAGAGGCCAGTAATTCCCTCCTTGCTTACACACAGCAAGTGGAATCAGTGCACACCATGCTCTTTCTGTAGGCCCAAAACCATTTAGCAGCACTTGTATTAGAGTAAAAGTTATGCTAAGCTACCTATTATGGTCAACACTAATAAGGTGAGAGTAAAATAAACTACAGTTTCGTATACTTACTCCCTTAACCCTTAAGGCAACCAGTTTGGTACCTGTGTTCTGGCGCCTTTTCTCACAGAGCTTTTGGCGCCAAGTGCGTCATGCGGGTGTCAATTGAGGACTCCGGCATCTCTACTTCAATGCCGGCGTCAGTATGTACATGGGCGCCCAGTTTCTCCTGACACAGGTGTCAAACCTTGGTGCGAGCGTCAGAACGCCGCGACACAATGACGTCACAAACTGCACAGTCTTCTCAATGCTGTGTCACACACCACAGAGAAGAGCAGCAAGGACGCATAGAGTATATTACACTCTGCACCAAAGCACAACAAGACTCTACATCCAATGTGAGTTACCAGTGTGCCATAGCAAAAAAGCACAGAAGCCTTATAACATGGCTCTACAGTGCTAAGTGGGTTACTATTGTATCATAGCAGCTCTGTAATAACAGCACTATGGAAAGACAGATTTTGAAAGGGAACATGGTGGATGTTCAGACGGCCAAATCCACAGAAAGGCAAAAAAAAGGGGCTAAACTGCATGGCTTGTATGGCGTTGTGCAGCAAAATAAAAAGACACGCGTCAAAAATAACTATTATTGGGTTATTAGTATGTAAACATTTCCTTATGGGAATTTGTTTCTGCTTTGTAAGTGATTTAATAGAGGAGCATAGGTTGATATTGAAATACGCCCAATAATTTGTCCACCAAGCAGGGAGGGGGACCAATTGAATTCCCAGCTATTCAAGACTGAAAAAAAAAGAGATGCGTTTCCAACAGTACATGAGAGAGTAGCGCAAGGTGTATAAAGTGATGAGACACACCAAGGTTACAATAGATCACTGGCAACTATGCTTTGTACTACCTGCTAAGTGAGTTATGTGTAAAAAAAAAAGTTGTGTTAATGACCCCCCAGCTGTATTTGTAATACAAGTTGTTACTATTGTGAACACAACACAATAATCCCTAGAATGCCTGTTGCAAATTATGCAAAGGAGGATGGCTCAGTATCTGTAAAAACATGCAATATTTAGTGGCTGGTGTTACTAGAAGTTGTACTGGATCCACCACAAGTTTTTTTTTTTGTGAAAACCCCTAAACGTTGTGAACAATACATTTGCCATAAACGTTTATTGAAATTGCTTATCAGTCAGTGCCCCCCACGCTTATCAGTGCTTATCAGTCAGTGCACCCCACGCAACCTGGCCAGCCACAGCCCGACAGGGCACGACAGAGAGAGAAGAGACGGAGTGGAAGGAAGGGAGGGATGATCAACAGAGGGGCGGGAGGGGACAGCGATGGAAGGGAGGGGACAGCGAAGTAGGGAAGGGAGAGGTGAGTGACGGAGAGGATGGAGGAGTAAGACAGAGGGGTGCAGACTTGGGGTAGGCAGAAGACAATAGAGATAGCTGCCCAGCGCCCCCTATCCTAGGCAGCTGCCTCTTCTGCCTACCCCTAGTTTCGGCACTGCTCCCAAGTCACCCAGGAGTCATGTGGTCTGCTCTATAGTTACCCACACTCGCTGTCCAAGAGTTTTGTGGAACTATAGTTGGATTGCAGGCATTTAAACCAAGGCATTTCTTCTTAAAGCAACAACTTCAGTCTGGGCCCTCTATTAGAGCAAATAAGCACGCTTCCAAAGTTTCACCTTAAATGTCCTTCAAGCTTGGCCTCCCCTGCCAAAGCCTATGTGCCACTGCTTTAATGGGAAGCAATGAAAATCATATTATGGTATTCTTAGTGGGGCATCTCTGGAGCTCTGCTTAAAATTAGTGTACCCCAAGAAGCTGCAATCAGTGGGTACAAAGTCATATTTAGTATGTAAACATTTGTTTGGTTACCAGCAAGAGAGTATCACATTTTTATTAAGCAGGCTAGTTTACCAAATTATCATTTTTTCTTTAAAATGTCAGAAAAACTGGTAAAATTAAGGAACTGAGGGCCTTTCATGTATTATTCCATCATTTTAATTAATGAGGACAAGTGGAGAATATACATAATACAAAGAATTGCACCTGTATTAGCCAGAGTTGCCAATCAAATAGATCCGGGTGCATCTTGCCCTCATCCCCCATTCTGCCCCTGCTCCATCCTGACTACCCCCTCTGCTCTCTGCTCCACTCATTATAACAGATATTAAATAGACTTTGGATAATGATCATCATCATCATTTATTTATATAGCGCTGTCAAGATACGCAGTGCTTCATATGCATTTCAGTGGATCAAGTAAATTAGGTTTCAGGTGCAAATGACTGAACACAAGAAATAAAATGTAATGTCTGCAGTGTTTCTTTTACCCATTGACATCACCAGGCAGTCAGTGCCCCCCGCCACACAAAATGCTAATCTATAATATCCACAATGATTACTTATTGCTTACAATTCCTAGAAAAACATATTTACCCCTTTTGAAATTCCTTTTTTATTTTTAATTATGTCATCACATCCTTGGGTTTGAGATGCAAGCATAGGGTGATTTTATTTTACAGCATATAAAACACAGGCAATGTTTTGTTGTGCAGCAGCTGAAGTCACAGCTTTGACAATTTGTATGCACCATTTTTATTTTGGGGCCTCTACATTATTATTTCATTTATATATACAGCACCAATATATTATATAGCCCTGCACATGATAATTAGCAAACAAAGTAGATACATACTATTATCTAGGGTCACCTTATTCCTACTTGTGTGTTTTTGAAAAGTCAGTTGTGTGCTTCTGTGGGATTTTAAGGAAAAGGGATAAATTAAGCACATAATAATGTATATGAGAAAATATGACTCAATGAATTTGAGAAAAGGTACGAGAAAGAGAAAGATGTTACATTCTAAATTTATCTGACAGTGTTTGTATGAATAGCATAAACCATATAGGTGCCATCATTCTCTAGGGACAAACCACCATCTGTCTTATTGGTGTTTTTACTCCATTACAGATAGGCCCAGTGGACATGTATACCTTGAATGGCCCCATCCCACCCAAAACCTCCACATGCACAGAAGACAGTGGCTGTGATAAAGTTGCAGCAGCGCAATGCTAGACCAATATTAAACTTGTCATTTACCCACAATGTAGCTAGTGGCCATCATCCCCCCTTTGACCTACTCTGATTGGCGAGTATGACCCCAGGTCATTTGTAAACTACAGAAGCTACAGGCTGAGATTTATATTTGTTAACGAATAAAGACGTTTAAACAAACTTCTTGGGCTTGAGAGATTAGAGGTGGGTTGTGTAAAGCCCGCAGTGAATCACTGATGAGTCCTAAACAGGCTCAGAGCCACTTAACTCTGCAATTAAATGGGCAATGTCATACATAGCAGAGAAAGAATTAAAGTTAAAATTGGATGCGGTGGGGGATTGCAGTGGCGGGGCTTGCCTTGGTTGCCCTTCTGTATAGGCCTGGCTCTTCTGCATAGGCCTGGCTCTGTTTTTGGGTATTCAGGGGCCCAGGTGGGCTCTAGAAAAGGTAAGAATAATACCAGGGAACTGTTTATGTTCTGACCTGAAGACAATTTGTAGTGATTTTTTTAATATTTTTAAAACTGCCAATTTGCAGGAAAAACAATTATATTTTGTGCGTACATTTTAAACATCTCTGCACATTTTTTAAAACAATACGTTCAGTTGAAAACAAGTACAAAGTTTGGTGCTTACACACAAAAATCTGTGTGTGCACCACAATTTGTTATGTGCGCTGGCCTCAAAATGTGTTTGAATGCACACAGCTTGGAGAGAACATTGGCCTCATCACATGTGAAACTGAGTTTAGGGAAGGAGTTAGAGGCTATAGAGGCATGTGCTTAGGTACAGTAGTTCCTCCCCATTGTGACACCCTAAGCATGTGCTTCTTCTGTCTACTCCTAGATCTGGCACTGCTCTCCATGGGGAGGGGTGTCCCAGTTGTGAGGAGCCCACGGGTCTCTAGTCATGCCATTGTGCAAGTGGTGATAATCAATGCAGCCCAGCTAGTTGGATATTGTAGAAGTGTGCCTTATTTTTTCAGATAATCCTGTTATGTCATTCCAGGGGTTCACAAATGGAAGATCCCAGCGATCCAACATTGTGCATGAAAAGCTCCATTAGACCACTCTTCTGGGACTCCAATCCAATCAGTTGTTTTAAATAATAGTAATATCTTGTGAAACAGGTGTAACACTTGAGGTGGCAGAACCCAATGTGAATCACTGAAAAATAAAAAAGAGACCCTACACTGCTAAGGTATAGGCACCCCTGAATTAAAGAGGTTGTACACCTTTCAGTTAACGTTTAGTATGATATAGAGAGTGATATTCTGAGACAATTTGCAATTGGCTTTCATTTTTTATTAATTGTGTTTTTTTAGTTTCGCTTTTTATGCAGCAGCTCTCCAGTTTGCAATTTCAGAAATCTAGTTGCTGGGGTCCAAATTACCTTAGCAACCATGCCCTGATTTGATTAAGAGACTGGAATATGAATAGGAGGGGTCTGAATAGAAAGATCAATACAGGTATGGGAACCCTTATCCGGAAACCCGTTATCCAGAAAGTTCCGAATTACGGAAAGGCTGTTTCCCATAGACTCCATTATATAGTGAATAAAGTACCCCCTTTTGTAAAATATAAGGATATTATAAGTTACCGAGGAGTTTCATGACCATATAAAAACAAGAGACCGAAGGCCGAGTGTCTTTATACAGGTCATGGAACTCCAAGGTAACTTCTAATATCCTCATATTTTGCAACTGGGGGTACTTTATTTATTATAATACACAAATTTCAGTGAGTCATGTGACAGAAATGACATCAGAACTCACCGTTTATAACTGATGACATCAGAACTCACCGTTTATAAGGATATAATTTACAAGATATTCATGGCTTTTGTGTATTATATAGTGAATAAAGTACCCCCTCTTGTAAAATATAAGGATATTATTAGTTACCGAGGAGTTTCATGACCATATAAAAACACGAGGCCGAAGGCCGAGTGTTTTTATACAGGTCATGGAACTCCGAGGTAACTTCTAATATCCTCATATTTTACAACTGGGGGTACTTTATTTATTATAATACACAAATTTTAGTGAGTCATGTGACAGAAATGACATCACTACTCACCGTTTATAACTGATGACATCACTACTCACCGTTTATAAGGATATAATTTACAGGATATTCATGGCTTTTGTGTATTATAATCAAATAATCCAATTTTTTAAAAATGATTTCCTTTTTCTCTGTAATAATAAAACAGTAGCATATACTTGGTCCAAACTAAGATATAATTAATCCTTATTGGAAGCAAAATCAGCCTATTGGGTTTATTTAATGTTTACGTGATTTTCTTGTAGACTTAAGGTGTGAAGATCCAAATTACAGAAAGACCCGTTATCCAGAAAGTCCCAGGTCCCAAGCATTCTGGATAATAGGTCCCATTCCTGTACTAAAAGGTAGCAGTAACCATAAATGTGTTGCCTTATAGAACATTCATTTTTTTTAGATAGGGTCAATGATCCCCATCTGAAAGCTGGAAAGAGTCAGAAGAAGAAGGAAAATAATTAAAAAACTATAAAAAATAAATAAATAATAAATTGAAATCTATAACATACTAAATGTTAACGCAAAGATGAAGCACCCCTTTAATATACCAGTGCATACAACACTTTTCAATAACTGCTGGTTGTAATGTAAAGTGAGGTCTGTTACTTCTAACTGGCTGCATTCTGTCAAGAGCGTAGTTATGATCAGGGACATTTTAATAAATACCATACAGGGCAATTGCCCAGCACCCACCAGGACACAGGGGTCACCATCAGATTTTCATCTGCTTCAAACTTTAGCTTGAAGCCTCCCCCAAGTTTGTCAGACCTTTTAATCAACTAGAAGTGCTGTATAACAAAACCATTTTAATTACACACACACATATATATATATTTATTTCTATTTGATCTTCCAAATAAAAGACAAGTATATGTGGTGGGCTTTTTCTCTTGCGTCTCTGTTAGAGGCAGGTTGTGTGGTTGTACATTAGTGCCAGGGCCCCCCCTTACAAGTAAAAAAAAATTTGGGGCCCCAAACATTTAGAAAAAAAAAACATTGGTGGCAGGGTCCCCTTACAAGTTATAAAAATTGGGGTCCCCAAAAAAAATGTAAAAAAAAAACCATTGGTGGCAGGAACCTATAGAATATTAAAATAATACATTGGGGCCAGTGTTCAGTAGAATTGAACTCATGGCTTCAGGACTTTAACTTCGCCTCCTTTCGTGACTTTGGGTCTTTTTGCCGCTTCAGGACTTCAATTTCGGCTGTTTCCGTGACTTCGGGTCTTTTCGCCACTTCGGGACTTCAGCTGTTTTCCTGTCTTCGGGTCTTTTCACCACTTCGGGACTTTGGCTTTTCGGCACTTCCGCATTTTCGGCTGTTCAGAATCAAAAATGGCCACAAATCTTCGGCGCTCTCTGCATTTTCGGGTGTTCAGAATCAAAAATGGCCACAAATCTTCGGCGCTCAGAAGGGGGCCCGCCTCTTTCAAAAGTGCCCTTCATGCCCGGGCCACTTGTCCCCCCACTTGTCCCCCCTGATGGCGGCCCTGCTTGAGGGAAGAAGTACTGCCACACATTTCAATGAATTGTTTGATAGTCCTTGACTCACTCGTGATCTTCCTACCCCTTGAGAACTACTCTGCCCCTATGTACATCCTACTCACACCGGCTCCTCTACCAGCACATATATCCGACCAACGTGAGCAGCAAACGTGGCTTTGATTGGATCCTCTTGAGAAGCGGGGGCGGGGCACATGAAGGGGCGTTAGAAGGCTATAGCCTATGGGATGCTCAGGACAGGGGGCAGAGGATGTGTTTGTGGGGTATCTGTATCTGTGTGACAGCTGTGAGTATGTAAATGGGTATTGAGCGGTTGAGGGATGGCCCAGGACAGCACGGAGAGTCGATTCAGGCAGGTGCTGGAGGAGTTCGGCGGCGCACAGAACGTGCTGCTCATAGGAGAGCTGTGGGACAGGGAGCAGAGCAGGGACCTTTTGCAGAGCTTCTTGGACTCTGTGTTCCCTGGAGAAAATCAGCAAGGAGCTGGCAATCCAAACTCCCAGAGTCCTCAGCGTGGATTTGCGGGAGAGGATACGTGGGGGAGCGGCGGTGATTGGGGTAATAGTTCCGCCCGGGAGAGAGTCTCTGTGTGATGGTTCTGGTCAGGACAACTCCACCGGCTGCCGCGGGGATTTCACTCCGGACTCTCTTGGCGAGGATGTGGCCTCTCTCCTGTCTCTGCTACAGTCCGTGTTCCCTCCGGGCAGTTGGGGTGTGCGCTGGTGGGAGGTAATCCAAGGCTAAGACGAGACCCGGAAGGTTGTACAGAATGTCGCGTGTGAGGCGCTGGCCGCTGCAGGTACCCAACTGTACCCAACGACCCAAACGTGACGATTCTGTGCCTCACTAGTGTAAACCCTAGCACTAGTCTGTGTTGTAACTTACTATAGTACATCTTCTGTTCTGTCCCCAACACTCCGAGCAGGACAGTAGCCTGGAAATCACTCAATGGGCAGCCGGAATTTGTCCGGGGAGCATTCTATCAAAAATCTACTTTGCTCTTGTACGAGGAAAGTTCCATATTTGCCGGTTACTTTTCAAACTAGGACCTTTCCCATCCATGCAACTCTCCATTGTACATCTGTCCATACAACTCTCTAGTGTACATCTGTCCATGCAACTCTCCCTTGTACATCTGTCCATGCAACTCTCTAGTGTACATCTGTCCATGCCTCTCTCAGTCTCTCTGATGTACATCTGTCCATATATATATATGGACAGATGTACATCAGAGAGACTGAGAGAGGCATGGACAGATGTACACAGATGTACACTAGATATATATATATATATATATATATATTTTCATATTTTATCTGTGTTTCTGCTAATTTAACAGGAGGTGCAGGGATGGCTGGTAGATTGAAACAAGATCTGTGAAATATTCCCAGTAGGTTAGAGATAAAAGTTAGCCAGGTGCACCCACACAGTGGTATATATGTTTCCTTTCCTTTTAAAAGACAAAGGCTTAAAAGGTGATTATCATTCACCTGTATGGCTGTTGCCTGAAAATGTGAGTGCCCTTACTTGGCAGGTCATTGTCACTTTGAAATGTGTCAGTTTGCTCTTCCAAGCAAAAACTCTGTCAAGTGAATGAATTAGAAGTGAATGTGGGGTGATCTTGAGGATTTTGTCACCCATGTTAGGAAAGCAGCAATAGAAGTAGCCTTGTGCCTGGCGGTTGAAATAGGTCTGTCCAGTTGGAGGTACTTGTGATGAGTATTAGACGATTACATTTTTTATCTCTTCCAGATATGAATAAAAGTAAGAGGCCACATACAAAATTGTAGCGTTTTCCTTGGAGAAGGCGCAAGACACAAAGGAATTTTGTGGAGAAAGGTAAAATAATCCTGGCTGGTTAAAATATTGCTTTTTACATCAATCATATTCATTAACAACGTGTATTTAAATATAGGCCACCTTGAGGATGGAACAGCCCTAAATGTCATCAAATATCCAAAAATTGAAAATTGATGCCAGTATCTTAAAAGATGTCCATATCTTTCTGAAGCATACAGTGCACCTCCATGAAAAACCAACTTCTACTAACTGGTCTGGTGTCTTTGATGGCCATAGTCCATTGTAAAATTGATAGTCGTCTGAGAGAAGAGATGGCCACGCGTGTACTGCGACTACATTATGCTCTCATTTTAGAGGGCTTTGTGAACCCTGGACTAGAACAGGTACAAGACTACACAGCCTGGTCTAATGTAATCATAGTGTGCCATCACAATATGCTGATTACGCTATGCTCTAATTTCTAAATCAGACAAAATGAAGCATGTTTAAAGGAAAAAAAAAACAGTTAAATTGATTTCTACTTTATGGCACTATGGTCATCCAACCAACAAATACAACACACATTTCACGGAGAGAAAAAAATAGTGGATTGGGTGTACTGCTCCCGAACATTTTAGTGTTCAGTTTACTGTATAATGCAATACAACATGCAATTATTACTATGCCCACAATAACACATTGAAGAATATTGTTTGCAATAAAACAATGCAAGTAGTATTATGGCAACACTAAAACCTTGAAGAATACGGTTATGTGTAGTCTTTTAACCACAGGGGCTTAACTGCGCCACCGCAGCCTGTAACACTTTGCGGCCAACCATGGCCAAAGTTGAAGCAAAAACATGTAGTTTATAAAACGTTATAAAAGTATTTGGAAAAAAAACAAGTGGCTGCCTTGCATATTTGTTCAGGTGTAGCCAAGTTCTGTAAGGCCCATGTAGTACTTTGTGCTCTAGTAGAGTGAGCCTTGACTTGAAAGGGCTTTGGGTTTTTGTTTTTTGTTACTTTCATAAGCAAAATTAATCTTCTCTACTAACCACCTAAGTTCTCTTGGAAATTCCTTGCCCTTTGTTATTTGCAGAATAAGATTTCAACAGTCTGATTTGCGTAGGACCGCAGTCCATTTTTAATTGATGCAAAATGTTCTTACTACAACTAGTTTGTGTAACTGTTTTTCTTTATCACTCGCTGGATTTGGACACAGGAATAGTAATACCAACTCCTGATTAATGTGAAATCTGGTTACTACTTTTGGTAGAAAACCTGGCACTGTTATGAGGATGACTTTATCCTGATGCATAACCAACCATGGTTCTTTACAAGAGAGAACCGTCATTTCTGACATCCTCTAGCTGATGTTATGGCTATGAAGAATGCAACCTTGAGTGACAGTCATCTAAGCTCACAAGAGTCTATGATCTCAAACGGTTGGTCTTTGTAACATGGAGAGTACAAATGGGAAATGCGAAGAAGTAGGATGCTTTTAAAAAGGCAGACTGGCCTGTGAGACTCCTTGTAAAAGGCAAATGGTGGGGTCTTCTGCCCACTGAATAGTTGAGAATGCTGATAAAGCCAAAATCTGTGAACTTGTGTGTTCAGCGAAAGACCTCTAGTAAGGCCATCTGTATGGCATTCTGTGAGTATCTGTGGTGTACTGTCCGTGCACAGTAAGTGTTTGGCTGGACCCAGGTAAGAATTGTATACCATACCATGTGGTATGCTTTTGTGGTGAAAACCACCTTTGCACTACGAGGGCACAAAACCCCTGAGCTACAGCATCACTTTTCTTCATGATAATATTTGGTTCTCCTGAACCAGACCATCTGTTTGAGTATGGCCAGGTTGTGGTGTCTGGCTGGACCCTGAATTAGAAGTTCCCTTGGTAGAGGTAGTCGCCATGGTCTGGACTGACTTGTTGACCAAGTCCGTGAAACCTAGTCTGGTCGGCCCATCGGGTGCAATGACAATGGTTGTGTGTTCCTATGTTATCTTGGCAATTATCCTCGGTAGAATCACCAGTAGTGGGAATGCAAACATTTTATTGAAAGTCTATGAAACTATCAGTGCATCTGCATAGATAGACTGTTCCGCATGCCTCCCTGTTTGTTGACATAAGCCACTGCTGTGGCATTGTACTTGTAGTGGGCGGCTCTGGAGTTTGCCGGATGAGCCCTGAAGAGCTAGGGTTATCGCTCGTAGTCCCAGGATGTTTATCGGGAGCTGAGATTTTCGGTTTTCCCAACACCCTTGTATTGTGAAGGTGCGGTAACCTACTCCCATCCGAACTTGCTGGCGTTGTAGCTATCTGTCACTGTGGTTGATCCAAGCTTCTGCCTTGGGACAAACGAGTGCACACTGTCCACTAGGATAAGCTCACTCTGGTTGTAGGAAGTATGGAAAAGATCTGCTGAAGATCTTGGGGATAGTATGGAAAAGATCTGCTGAAGATCATGGTGATCTTTGTTCCCGCACTTAGGGAAGTTACATTGTATAGTCACATGTGGGACCTTGTATAAGGTCTTGCTTCCGGTGATGTCACTATATAACTTAGTAGTAGTAGTAATCTTCCGCTGATTCTCTGTTTTGTAGAGAAAAGACTGAATACTAGTGATTAGTCTGTACTTTCACGTCTGTGAGTTGAATTAATTGTTGATTGGAGTTGAACATCAGTCTTAGAAATTGAATTGTTCGAGACAGCACAAGGGAGCTCTTGTATTGGTTTATTATCCAGCAGTACTGTGTATGCTGCTTCCGGCCCTGGAGCAATAGCAGGGAAGTTGCAATTGTTCCTGTACAGTAAGATAATTATGTGTGGTAGGCCCCACTTTTGTACTAGATGTGCGAATACTTGGCAGTGGAGTGCTCATTCCCTTTGGTCTATTTCTGTCTGCTGCAGAAGTCTGCTTCCCAGTTCAAGACACTGGAAAGGAATACTGCCGATATGGCTGAATTTACTTATTTATTTATTTTTACCTTTTCCTACCTTCTGTTGTAGGACTTGTATACAGGTCTCTGTGTCAACTGACACCTGTGTTACAGACTGAGCTCTCAGGAGTAAATTGTCCAGTTATGGTAGAATGTGAAATTCTGAGCATCGTAGGTGTGCCCTAACCGGTGCCAAGACCTTTGTAAATACCCTTGGAGTAGTGCAGAGGTTAAAAAGGTAGTTGTAATAACTTCCGCTTACCCTGGTGGTCCAGTGGTGAGCCGTCTGGCATGCGGGAGCGCTGCATGCATCCTGTCCCTTCTGGTGCTGGCTCCCCTATGGCGTGCGCTGGTGCTCCTCCGGGTTTAGGCCTGCCTGCCCTCCTGAGGTGTTCTTCCATTCCAGTATCCTGGTGAAATGATAGTGCCCCTTTGCTCGTCCAGAACCGTTAGCTTTGCTCCTCTTTCAAATAAGACCTGGCGGCATCCAATTAGCCGAGGGCTCCTCCCGAGGTGAAAGGCGGCGGTTATAGGCGGAAGTGAAAGCCGAGACCAGGGAGCTTAGCTTGGGTTCTGGATTTAGGGTGCTGATTTGTGACAGCAGTGCTGTAACTGGACATGCTGGTCTTTGACAGTGAATCTCAGGCATGTCTGTGACAGGAATGTGCAGGTAAGCACCCCGCAGATGCATGACGTCATGAAATTGTCGGCTTCCCTGAAGGCTATGGTGGAGCGTACGGACTTCATGTTGAACTTGTGTTTGAAAACACTCCATTTAATCTGTTTAGGTTGAGGACTGGTGTGAAAGAGCCTACCTTTCTTCTCACAAGAAGGAGGGTAGAATAGAAACCGCAAAACTTTTAAAGTTCTGGAACTGGAGCGATGCCTTCTGCTTGTAGCAGAGAAGAGACTGCTCAATGTAATGCCTCTCTTCTTAGTGGAGAGGGCTGAACCAAAACAAATAGTTTTGGAGAGGGATAGAGAAGGGATTTTATATCCAAATTGGATGATGTATGGCACCCCTTGCTGTCACATGTGATTTCCAGTAGAGGGGGGAACCTATGACTTTTGTTGAGGTGAGTCATGAGAATATGAATTCCTTGCTTGCCTCGCTGGTTTCTGCCATAGGGGTCTATTGCTCCGTGATCCCTAGTCAGCATTGGAATTGAGAAAGGAGGGAGATTGAAAGGATTGGTAACTTCTATGTGGAGACGACCATGGTTTTTTTTAAAAAAAAAAAAGCATTGCTTCAAGTCACTACACTATAGCAGCGCTTGATGTTGCTCTTGTCGTCCTTTCTTTCCCATTGGAAGAAATGTGCTGTAACCTCCTGTCACTTTTGTAATGATTTGTTTGAAATCTGGTTCAGACAGGGGGTTTCTTTAAATTTTGAAATTGTTCTAGTTTGAAAACTGGAAATTATGTTTGGTATGGTGAGAAGCTGTTGCCTGACCAGCACAGTAGGCATAGAGCCCTTTTGGAAACCACTGTACTGGCTGTGGATTTTTCTATTAGTGGAGCTATGTGTAAAGCTGAATCTGCTAATAGTGTAGCATGGAGATTCCTCCCCTCTGCAGCTAAATGTTGTGCTGATTGAGGTGGTTGATACATTAGTTCCTGGGCCAAGTGTTTGTCCCGCGGCTGTGGTTGCTGGGCTGAGGATTGGTACTGATTGTGAACAGGCTCTTTTGAGAGCTGATTCTGCCTTTATGACCATGGGGTCTTTAAAAGCTCCTGTCCTCTGTTGGGGGAGCAGTTTATTTTGATAGGCGTGCAACTGCAGGATCAACCTGAGGGTCTGTCTCCTGTTTTCCCTTGTTCGTCTGGAATAGAGTATGTGTTGTAAAATTGCTTGGTCAAGGCTGAGCTGCGCTCTGGCTGTGACCATTCAGTGTCTATAGGCCAAGGAACCCCCTACCCCCCCAAGTTGTGCCTTTACCATTCAATTAAAAACACAGAGGCATATTATCAGGGGTGCTTCGCCAATGAGGCGAGTTGAGGCTGTCGCCTCAGGCGGCAGCACCCCACTAGGTACCAGGGGCAGCAAAAATGCTGCTCCTGGAACTTTAAGAGTGACTTTCCGGGGGAGGGGGGGCAGCAGCAACGGCTGCTGCCTCAGGCAGCGGAGGGGCCAGGATCGCCCCTGCATATTATGCCGAAATCTGTGGAGTTCACAGGCTTTATTTAACAGTTAAATAATTAAAGTTTAGGAACACCCTGACCATAGCTGCGGCTCTTAATCACCAAACGTGGGCTCAATGCCCAATCAGATTTCAAACATGAAGCAGGGATCACGCCGTTTCTAGCCCCCTTCCTTTGTTCCTACCTGGGGGCTAGCTGGGAAGGGGTGGGCGAGGTTTAAAAAGCTGCAGCGAGCCCACCACAAGCCAGCACAAAAAAAAAAGGCAAAAAAAAAAAATGGTAAAAAAACCCTAAAAACAAAGTCAGTGGAGCCTAGGGTTGCCATTTTTTCTGGAAAAAAAATACCGGCCTTCCTATAAATTTATCTATTTTCCCTATTAGAAACGTTGGGATCAAGCATCATTTTTACCGGCCAGGCTGGTAAAATACAGGTAAGGTGGCAACCCTAGAGGAGCCCCGAGGGGGAACAGCCAATGGTATAACTGCACCTCCTGCTCCCCCGGTAGCTACGCCACTGCAGTAACCCCATATGAAAACAAATGCTCTGTAAGGTTATAAATGTATTGTTATTGATACTTCTTCTTATTCATCTCTCCTATTCATATTTAAGTCTCAATAGAAACATGTAGCAATAACAATAAAGTTGTAGCTTCCCAGAGCATTTGTATTATTTTATATGGGGTCAGTGACCACCATTTGAAAGTTGTAAAAAGTAAGAACAAGGCAAATAATCCAAAAACTATAGAAAATAAACAATGAACACCAAATGAAAATATGCTTAGAAACAGCCATTCTAAAACATACTGAAAGTTAATTTAAAGGCGAATAACACTTTCACCAGTCTTCACTTCAGGAGGCAAAGCAGATCTCATTGCCAGTCAGAATGAAACTCTGCAGCTCACTTTACCAAGTTCTGTTTAGAAAGGATTAGAGAAAAAAAAATTAATTTGGGAAGAAGAAAGGTCGGAGAAGGATAAGAAGGCATGCTTTAGATAGTAGGATTTTAAAAGAAACACATTGCACTGGATGAGGGGTAAGTGATGGCCTTTAGTCTAAAAACAAATGGGGTTTTAAAATAGAGAATGTAATGCTCTGCTAATTATTTAAGAAACAAGGGTTGCATCTATTTACCTTCTCTAGATGGTCCTCTGTGCCCTAATGAAGTTTCCTCAGGTCAGCAGGGAAAGCCCGGCACACTGCAAATCTCTTTGCCAGTCAGACTGACACTCTGCAGCTCACTTTACCGGGCTCTGTTTGGGAAAAAGATAGGGAAAAATATAAATTAGTGACTTTATTATAACCAGATCATATGAGAAGAAAATTTGGAAAAGTTCTGTGTGTGGCTGAGCTATCCACAGAAGAGGAGAAGACATATGGATTTAAGGGTATATATTAATATGTTGTAATGAACTTCTTGTATATGAGTGATATCTCTAAAGTGAGCACCAACCATTTGTGTTGTCTGGTTTGCTGCAGCCATTAATGTGGATACAGTCTTAGGTTCTTGTGGTAACATGGATGTTCTTGGTTGTGTGGTTGAAAAACAGGGAGTGGCCAACACTCACTTCCATTATTGGCTCTCCTTCACACAATCCAGATAAATTCTGGCCCTTGCTACCACAGAAATTGGACATAATTGTCCTAAAGTAATGTCACAATTTCCCACTTGCTACAGTACACCTGAATTAATATTAGCCATACCACAAACACTCAGCTGTGGGTGTGATCTGATGGTGAAATGGGCCACGGCAAATCTCTATAACAAAATTCTAAATATTTCATCAGTCATGTGAAATAAATTGTATTAAATATGCATTCGACAGCATGGGCAACATTTCTATAATACATTTATTTGAGAAAACTGGATCCTTTAGGAAAACTTGAAAGAAAAGCTCTTGACCTTGGTGTCAATGGAGGGATTAAAAAACTAGTGATCAGCTTCTGTATAGGTTTTGGGGTTCATGCAGTTATGGCTGCAGGGCAAATTTTGTACCAGGGTGCAAGGCTACCATATCCTATTACTTATGGTGTATATCTTTAAAGGTGTTAAGTAGTTTATAACTTAAAGTGGGGGGTACAACATGACTGTATATTTTTAAAGGTGTTAAGTAGTTTATAACTTAAAGCTAACTGCAAAGCTACACTAACAAAATGTAACAAACAACAATGCAAGCACAAATAATGGTTAGTGGAATACAAGGTAAAATGATAAAATGAAGAACTAAAAAAAGAATACATTTGTTTTTGTGTATGCATGTGTGTATTTCAGGAAAAAAGTGTGTGAATGTGTGTATAGGTGTATGTGTGTAAAAAGTGTGCAAAAATAAAAACGCTAAGATTAGTAAAATGTTCAGTGTATGTGTGTAAATGCATGTATGTGTCTGTGTGTGTAAATGCATTTTGCATTGTCTGCCATGGAGACAATGGAGTGAAATGATGTTTGTATTGACCTCTTCTTCTTTTCCCTAAAGGTTACTGATGTTGATAAAGGAATATATAATTATGATCACCATAAGCTTGACCTTGATGTAGTATGATGACTTGACAATTTTAAAGGTCTGGCCTTGGGCTAGTACAGATTCCCAAAACATAATCGCCAGCATTTCGAGCCTATTTCTTTGCTCATCTTTAGTTCTCCTTTAAGACTTTTAATTACATACCCTGAATATTTCTAAGGAGCATTAAGAATAGCTTATAGTTTCAATTAGCTCATCCTCAGGACAGGATAATAATATGTTTTGTTATATAAAGTGGGCATTAGCAAAAAGCACATAAATAGTGATATTCTGAGAGAATTGACAACTGGTTTTAATTTTTTAAGATTTGTGGTTTTTGAGATATTTAGCTTTTAATTCAACAGCTCTCCAGTTTGTCATTTCAGCAATCTGGTTGCTTGGGACAAATTACCCTAGCAACTATTCACTGACTTGAATAAGTGACTGGAATACAAATAGGAGATGGCCTGAAGAGAATGATGATTAATACAAATTACCAATGTCAATAAATGTATAGCTTTAGCGTATTTGCTTTTTAGATGGGGTCAGTGAAAAGTTGCTTAGAATTTGCTATAACATAGTAAACGTTAACTAAAAGGTGAACCGCCCCTTCAAGATGCTATAGGTAAAAACCTAGAAGTCAATAAATCACAAAAGAACAATTTGAAATAAGAACCTTCTTAAACATAAAAGAATGGAAATGGTTTACTATGATGCCAAAAAAATGTCTTATGAGATGAGCAGGTCATTTCTCATGGTCACTGTTACCAATGCCATTAAAGGTATTGGACCTGTTATCCAGAATGCTTGGGACCTGGGGTTTTATGTCTAATGGCTCTTTTCATAATATAGATCTTGATCCCTTAAGCCTACTAGAAAATCATGTAAACAATAAATAAACTCAATTGGTTGTTTTGCTTTCAATAAGGATTAATTATATATTAATTTGGATTAAGTAAAAGAGAAAAAGGAAATCATTTTTAAAGATGTGGATTATTTGGATAATAATAGAGTCTATAAGAGATGGCCTTTCCGTAATTCAAAGCTTTCTGGATAGCGGCTTTCCAGATAATGGATCCCATACCTGTACTATTCTTTCCAATATCTGTTCAGCATGACACCTAATTCCTTTATGCCAGCTCATCATGACCTAGTTCACAATTGTCGATAATCATTCATACAATGTCATTGTTGCACATTAGTTATGTCACAATAGGAAATCATTCATACAATGTCATTGTTGCACCTTAGTTATGTCACAATAGATAATCATTCATACAATGTCATTGTTGCACATTAGTTATGTCACAATAGATAATAATTCATACAATGTCATTGTTGCACCTTAGTTATGTCACAATAGGAAAGCTGCATTTGTTTGTACTTTGTCTTAGGGGTGTTTATAGCATATTGTTTCATTGTGAGTGAGACAGGCTTTTACAAGATAGACAATTAGGTTCTACAGACACTAGGAAAACAGATTTGACATACATCTATATGTATATACATAGATCAGTTGGCCTCTTTTTAGGAATGGTAAGTCTCTCTAAATCTTCATTGTCTAACTACTATGCAAAGGATAATTTAACTAACAGGCAATGTCCAGTGCCCTGCTGTAAAGAAACTACAGCTCCCAGCCCCCACCACAAAACCTGTAGTGCTAACCATTAAAGGATAACTAAAGCCTAACTAAAGAATTAGATTAGAAATGTTTTACATTAGGTTTTGTGCATCTATACCAGCCCAAGGCAACCACAGCCCTTTAGCAGGGAAGATCTGTGTCTCCAAAGATGCCCCAGTAGCTCCCCATCTTCTTTTCTGCTGATTTGCTGCACATGCTCTGTGCTGCTGACACTTACTGAGCTTAGAGACCAACTCATCAATCAAGGCTGATTAGTAGTTAATACAGATAATTACTACATGGCAGCACAGAAACCAGTGCAACTAACACCAGAATTTAATAATCAGCCCTGTAGCATCATCTTATATTACAAGCCAACCTAATTTCCTGCTTGATAATTTGCGACGACCCCTAAGCTTAGCTTCTCAACAGCTGCTCAGAGCCCACTGAGCACATGTGTATCACAAGACACTTTCCAAGATGGTGATCCCCTGTGACAGGTTTGAAATCCTGGATCATTGCTGCTACTGCGAACCTGACATTTTTAGGCTGATGCAATTAGTTCAGTTTATAAAATATGGCATTTTCAGTTTTTAGAGTTTAGTTCTCCTTTAAGAATATCTCGGTCATCTACAAAAATAGTTTTCGTATGTAATACATACAATTGTTCCTTTCACTTTAAATACATTGAAAGCTTTTCTGCCATCCCTGACTTCTTTTGAAACAGCATTATAGCATTCTGACAACGCAAGATGGGTTTTCAAGGAAAACAAAGTCTCAATTATCCTTACAAATAAGTACGCCACATTGCTTTCCTCTTGGCATGTTTAGCATTTGTTTAATGAAAGTCTTTCAAACTTTGTTGATACATATAGGCTGAGCTAGAATTCCCATACAGATTTTAGACAAATATGATTTAGTCAAGTTTGTCCATCTTTAGTTAACACCTAATTGATACCGTTATATATAGATTATTAAACAACCCTGTCTTTATTGTGGTCGTTCACTTTCCAACACCTTTTACAGTTCAGTTGGTTCACCAGAGATAAAGACTTTTTTTCAATTACTTCCTATCAGTAATGGGTGAATTTATTCGCCAGGCGCGAATTCACGGCGAATTTGCGCGATTCACCGCCAGCGAATAAATTTGCGAAACGCCCGCACAAACTTTGCGGCAAAAATTCGCCGGCGTCAATTTTTTTTTTTCGAAAAAACGGACGCCGGTGTCAAAAACGCCGTTTCACGAATTTCGCAAATTTTTCGGCGAATCGAAACGGCGCAAATTCGCCCATCACTGCTTCCTATTATCTATTTTTGACCGTTTTCGTAATATTGAAGTTAAAGGTACATTTTTATGTCTTTCTGAAGCAGCTCTGTGAGGGGGTCACCGACTCTGAAACTGTTCTAAATTGATACATTAGGTGATGCATTTCTTATCTTTGTCCCTGCTGCCTTTCATTAAAGGCATCTGTTAGAATTGATACAATAGTTGCGAATATTCCACAGATGCTGCTGAGAAATGTAACTAATGGAGCAAATTGTTGCAATTAAATGTAACAATTCAGAATATGTTCCTGGATAACTGAGCTGCCAGACTGAAACACCAGGGACAAGTGTATTAAATGTTAAGACTTCAATTTTGGAAAACTGGTAAAAAATTAAAAATGGAAAGTTTACAAAAAGCCAGCATCGAAAAAAAACAGATCCCACCAGCACCAGTACCATGTGTGTAGTTCTAGGAATGAATGTGACCTGCCAGTTACTGCACACATGGGGTGTATTTTAGCTAAAAGATACAATAAAGCATTTTCAACTGAACTCTGCACCATGTGCACATCCATGGGCTGATAGAATTCATTCCTGTCACTAAACACATACCGTATATACTCGCGTATAAGCCGAGTTTTTCAGCACCCAAAATGTGCTGAAAAACTCTACCTCGGCTTATACGCGGGTCAGCTAAAAAGGTTGACGCTTACTCAGTGTGTGTAGTGACTCCTCCGTGCTGCCCGTACTTCTCCCCGCTCGTGGCTTCCTCAGCCCCTCCCCTCTAAGCTCTCGTCACACAGTACTCCTCAGCCCTTCCCCTTTTTGCAATGTGTGCGCATTACCATATTGCGAGAGGCGTAGGCCATGTCAGTGAATGTGTGACAGGAGCGGGGGCAGAGAGGAGGGGGAACAAACTGATCGGCACAGTGCGGAATTGTTTGTGTTTGTAGTGTGTGTTGCCGTGGGATAGTGTGGTTGTAGGGAAGGTTCTGGTATGGAGGACAAGATGTTTACTAAAGAGCTGGACCAGTGGATCGAGCAGCTGAATGACTGCAAGCAACTCAACGAGAGCCAAGTGCGCACCCTGTGCGAGAAGGTGAGACCGGCCCCGCGTAGCAACGTCTGTAAACACTCCACATACACGCACATAGGTGTATAGCGCTCACAGCATCGTAGCGTAACAGGCATGATGTCATGAAGGGAACACATCTGTATATAAACGCTTATAAGGACATTTGCTTATGTAGCAAATCTAGTTTATGTCCGTACATGCACGTCCCACACATAAATAATACATCCATACACCCATCAGGGGTTGCTGAGGGTTACCAAAACTGGAGCAAACTTTTCACCTGCTATTGCTACTATTGCTACCCATACAAGGATTTCCTTGTTCATATGGGGGAAAGCACAGCAGTTCATGATCCCTGCAGCTAAATGCCTTTTAAAGGTACAAATATAAAAATTATTTTTGATGAGTGCCTTCCTTAAATCATTTTCGTTTTTTGTAATCTACCCTGTGGTCAGTAAACACATGGCATAAAGCAAAAATAGTACCAGTTTCTCACCCCTAGGCTTATACACGAGTCAATACATTTTTCCAGTTTTCTTAGGTAAATTAGGTACCTCGGCTTATACATGGGTCGGCTTATACACGAGTATATACGGTAGGTGGGCTGAAGGAGGACTTTTTCTTTACCGGAATACAAACAGAATGTGTGCCATAAGCCTAAAATCACAGAATCTGAGCTGCTATGGCTGCCACCTATGGATGTATATACAACAATGAACATTTGATCCCCATACTTCCCTAATTCATCACTAGAACAAATGCACACTAAATTGTTTAACCTTAATGCCCCATTTAAGTTACTTATAAGTCTGTATAGTAGCCTGTGAGCTATGTTATAGATACAGCATCTGTAGAAAAGACAGCAATTTAAAAGGATAGACTCGCGTATATATGAAGCATAATGTCAACACAATACATTGGCTACAATCTAGACATCTAGGGGCTTATTTATCAAAGGTTGGGTTGTGTTTTTCCTGAAAAATCCGTTTCTGTAAGAACGCAAATTTTTCAGGATAATAAAAAAAACTTAATTTTTAAAGAATCATTATGCTCAAATACGAAAATACTCCAGCTAAAACCTGTGGAGGTAATGTAGAAGTCAATGCAGAGTTCCCTTGAAGATGTTTTTAGCCTTCATGATTTTGGGTTTTTTTTCTGTGGTTTCTGATCAAATTGAGCTTTTTTTTTTATTTATTACAGATATCTCGATCAATTCAAGTTTTTCCCCTCATCATTCATTTTCTAACATTTGAGTTTTTTCATAAATAAGCAATTCGCGTTGTGAGTTTATTCGAGGTGGAAAAAACCTCACAAACTCACCTTTGATAAATAATCCCCTTATATAAATGTACCTTTCTGTATTCATAGCTGCTATTGTGTCTACAGCTGGAAAAAAGTATTACATGTACACCAGAAAACAATGTGCAATGTTTTATTTGATGCCTGGCAGTATTTCTATGCAAAATATTGCTGTAATGTGCACAGAGAAATCTTGTGTCCACTAACAATTTAAACTCGAGACAGAAGACGGGCTAAAATAAATCCCAGCTCTCTGTAATATAAGCAAACTCTGTACTTTGAAATGCAAATAGTTTACCGAAAATGAGAAGAGGCTTAAATAGTATATTTTAGGGTTAATGGCAGGTCCAACAGCATGAACAGACATGTTGCTAATCTCTACACGAGTTGCTATTCAACCTTTTCTTATTTGGCAGCCATGATATGTTAACGGCCGTCATCTGGGGCCCTTGTAAATAGACTGGTTATAGCATTCTCTCTAGTCTCTGCCACATCCAGCAATTCCTTCTATTTTGTGCTTCAGTACAAAAACATGAACAAAAGTTCTGGGAACTATGGCAACAACAGAAAAGAGATGCTTACCAAAGACAAATGTATTAAGAAAACAAACATTTAACGTATCTTGGGTAGCAGTAACAATTTTGATAGCATTGTGTTTAGGAAACTTGCTTTTACTAGTGGATACATTTCACTGGAATAGGGGAATTCGTAGTTTTGATATGAAATCATTGAGAGAGAATTCAGCCAAATAACAAGGGAAATTCTTGTTCCCATAAGAGACTACACCACATAGTAAAGCAGCTTTGTGTTTATCTTCCATCAGACCAGACTCTGATTGCTCCCATATTCTTGAGTGCCATTAAGGATCATCCAAACATTATAGAGCAGTGTATAAGTTAAGAGTGTGCTGCAGGGCATTAAATCATACATTCTGCTCAAATGAAGATTATTGCAAGAGATAACGGCTCAATTTAAACACGAGAACAGAAAGGTAAGGTTTAATGCTGCCGGGCAACTGTAGCATCCATCTTAAAAAGGTTTTGCTCAGCTAAGCATTAGAAATTCAGAGAAACATCACCCCTTCTGTTAAATATATTGGGATTAAGGGGGTCTTCAGGACACAGTCTGCTTAAAGGTACAGTGAAGGTCAAATACAAGGCGCACTTGTACAGTCAGATTTATTTGTAGAAGGTTTTTTAAGAGCAAATATTAGTCCTGTAAGTGTTAAAATACAAACCCATCAGCAGCCAAAAGCTGTAAGTGTAAGCGGTCTGTGCCACTTTTTTACATATTGAGGATAACAAAATTTCCCTGAATTACATCAGTACAAAGAATACCACATGCTTTATGAAATAAAAACTAGCTCTCATACTATACATTGGGTCCTGTTTTAACTTTGTGAATTTTAACATGCAGCTTTGAATGGAAGAGCAGTGATTTAAGATATCTTGTTTCTTTATTTGTAACAAACTCAAGCGGACATGGAAAAAAAGAATAGAAAAAACACAGGCTTCATGCAATCAAACTCACTCCATAGTGAAGAGCTATAATGGGAAAATAGCAGAACTGAAAGGGTTTATGTCAGCTGCTAGTGTATATAGGGGAAACGCATGCACCCATTCATTGCCAAGTCAAGGGGGTGCTGAATCAACAGGAATCAAAAAATACAATCCAGCTTTTGCTTGGAAAGTCAAATTAGCTCAGAAGTAACAGGCTTGAGCAAGAAAAACATACAATGAAGCCTTCCACATGAATATAAACACAGCTCAGGGGTGCTAGCGCCTAACTAAACCATGTGTTCTTTACAGCTACTGCAAATAAATAAAGGCAGGACTGGATCCATGGAGCTGGAACATTAGCAAGTTTGCACTGAAGCAAAGCTAAACATTACAGAAGACTACCACGTAGAGAGATGCACCTAATAAAACCTGTGCCGTTCCAGCTACAGCTCAGTTGATTCTGCAAGCAGTTTACACTGAGTTTTATTTATTCATTTAGGATACCACACAAAAAAGTGGAGTTCCTTAGATGGCGGGGAGGGGGGAGGGATTCATTCAAATCCCTTTGAGGTCTACCTTTGCCTTGGTAGTTGATTTTTTTATCTGTGAAATCTGTGAAGTATCCAAGGCTGCCTTCTGCTACATTGTTTCACGGGAGAAACTGCTTTTTAATGGCATGTTACAATTATTAAAAATATCAAATTAATAATAATCAGAATTAGTTTCTTTGATTAGACACTCCCTTTTATTACAGACATGATACAGACAGCAGAAAACCTGGTTGTGAGCATGTGAAAAGCTGTAAACTCTACATAAGACTTGGGGAAAGAGCAATGCTGGGTTAGCAGTGATCATACTGTGTGCACAAGGTTGTAAAACAGGATCATTGTCGACTACCATAGTGTAACGTTCGGTATCCCACAACCCAGAGTAAACCCCAATGTCCCGGGCTTGGCTCACGCTTCGGCCTATAACCGCCGCCTTTCACGTCGGGTGGAGCCCTCCGCTACTCGGATGCCGCCAGGACTTAATAGTGAGGAGACTGAGGGAAGAACTCTGGGCGAGCAAGGGAACTAAACGTAAAGTTTAACAAAGTCCAGGAATGGGCCGAGTCAAAACCAGGAAATGCGGTACAAAATCGGTAAACAGCAGAGTGGTCGAGGTCACAGGCCGGGTCAGCAACTAACAGGGTCGAAGTACAAAAACGGAATCCAAAGAGTAGTCAGGAACAAGCCAAAGGGTCAGGGCAGGCGGAAGTCAAACAGTAATCAGGAATAGCCAAAGGTCACAACAAGAATCACAGAAATAATCACACCCAGGAACTATAAACAGAACCTACGTTGGGCAAGGCACAAAAGGACTGCTGGCCATTTAAGGATTTGAATTTGGCGCCAGTGGACGCTGGCGAATCAGCGCCAGCGCCTGCGCAATCGCGTCAGCGTAACTGTCCCTTTAATTGCTGCGCATGCACGCGGCGCGCTCCACCGAGGGGCGTCTCCGTCGAGGGGGCGACAGGCGTCCCTGTCGTCCCCTCGGTAAGTATCTAACATTACCCCCCCTCCAGAGGGGGCCACTGGACCCTTAGGTTTGTTGGGAAATTTAGAATGAAACTGTCTCACCAGCCTATCCGCCTTAAGATCAGAAGCAAAAACCCAGGATCTCTCCTCAGGACCATAACTCTTCCAATGAACCAGATATTGTAGTTTACCCCTAGAGATACGAGAGTCAATCAACCTGTGAACCAAAAATTCAGATTGGCCCTCAACAGAAATAGGGGGAGGAGGAGAATTCTGACGTACCACTCTAGCAGGTCTCAACAGAGATACATGGAAGGAATTAAAAATCTTGAGTTCGGGGGGAAGATTTAACCTGACAGTACATGGGTTGATAACATCAGATATAGAGAACGGACCAATAAACTTGGGACCCAGTTTGGCTGAAGGGACTTTCAAAGAAATGTTTTTGGAGGACAGCCAAACCTTGTCACCAACCTGATACACAGGAGAATCCCTCCGATGTTTGTCTGAAGCCCTCTTCTGAGCAGCTACTGCAGAAGATAAGGACTTCTGAACCTCCTGCCAAGTCTTAGAAAAATCTTCCACAAAGGAATTAACAGCAGGAAGATCACAAGAACCTGAAAATGAAAAAACTCTGGGATGAAGACCAAACACTGTGAAAAAAGGAGATTTGCCAGTGGAGGAATGAATGGCATTGTTATAGGCAAATTCAGCCCACGGAAGAAAATTAACCCAAAGTGCCTGATTGCAGGACACATAACATCTAAGATATTGTTCCAGAGTCTGATTTGTCCTCTCAGTCTGACCATTGGTCTGGGGATGATATGCGGAAGAGAAAGACAGATCAGTACCCATTAATGAACAAAAAGCCCGCCAGAATTTGGACACGAATTGAACCCCCCTATCCGACACAATATTGAGAGGAGCCCCGTGAAACTTAAATATATGGACATTGAAAAGTTCAGCTAGAGTCTTGGCAGAGGGAAGGGCAGAAAGAGGAATAAAATGAGACATTTTACTAAAACAGTCCACCACTACCCAGATAACAGTATGCCCCTTCGATGGAGGTAATTCTACAATGAAATCCATGGATATATGAGTCCAAGGTCTCTCAGGAATAGGAAGTGACTGCAGCAACCCTTGAGGTAAAGATCTAGATGGCTTAGATCGTTGGCAGACTGGGCATGACTCAATATATTTGGCAACGTCTTGTCTTAAAGTCGGCCACCAGAGAGTACGAGACAACAAATCGCAAGTCTTCGCACAACCCGGATGACCAGCCACTTTAGAATCATGAGTCTCGTGAAAGACTGCTTCACGTAAATCGCTAGGAACAAACAACTTGCCCACAGGAATATCAGGAGGGGAATCTACCTGGGCATTCGACAAGGAGGTAGAAAGATCCGGACTCAAGGCTGCCACAATCACCTCCTTAGGAACAATAAAAACTGGTTCCAAATCCTCCCTAGGCTTGGAGACAAAACTTCTAGAAAGGGCATCTGCTTTCAGATTCCTTTCTGCAGGTCTGTAGGTGATGATAAAATTAAAACGTGAGAAAAACAATGACCACCTGGCTTGACGAGGGTTTAACCGTTTAGCAGATTCAATGTACAACAAATTTTTATGATCTGTGAACACAGAAACTGTATGCTTGGCACCCTCAAGGAGATGTCTCCATTCCTCAAATGCCAATTTAATGGCCAATAATTCCCTATTGCCAATATCGTAATTGACCTCAGCAGAGGAGAATTTTTTGAGAAAAAGGCACATGGGTGAATTTTACCAGAGACAGGATGTCGTTGAGATAATACTGCTCCGGCACCGATCTCAGACGCATCCACCTCAACAATAAAAGGCAAAGATGAGTCTGGATGCTGGAGAACTGGAGCAGAAATGAAGGCCTCTTTTAAGAGGCTAAAGGCCTCAACAGCCTCAGCAGACCAAATACTAGGGTCAACCCCTTTCTTAGTTAAAGCAGTAATTGGGGCCACCAATTTGGAAAAATTCTGAATAAATTGCCTGTAGTAATTAGCGAACCCTAAAAATCTCTGGATCGCTTTCAAAGAAAGGGGTTGTGCCCACTGCTGAATTGCTTGGACTTTAGTGGGCTCCATCTCAAGACCAGTTTGGGAAATAATATATCCAAGGAAAGGTACAGCAGAGACTTCGAAGAGACATTTCTCAAGCTTAGCATACAGATGACTCTGCCTTAACCTGGATAGAACCTCCCGAACATGAGCACGATGGGAAAACAAATTTGAAGAAAAAATTAGAATGTCGTCTAAGTACACAACGACAAACCGACCCAAAAGATCACAGAAGATATCGTTAACCAGTTCTTGAAAAACAGCGGGGGCGTTACACAGACCAAATGGCATTACCAAGTATTCATAATGCCCATCTCGGGTATTAAAAGCGGTCTTCCACTCATCCCCCTCCTTTATCCTGATTAGATTATAGGCACCCCTTAGATCCAATTTGGAAAAAATAACAGCCCCCTTCACTCTATCAAAGAGTTCAGAGATTAAAGGGAGGGGGTAACGATTCTTGACCGTGATCTTATTTAACCCTCTATAATCGATACAGGGTCTAAGAGTCCCATCCTTCTTTTTGACAAAAAAAACCCCAGCCCCCGCAGGGGAAGAAGAAGGTCTAATGAACCCCCGCTCCAAATTCTCTTTAATATATTCCTCCATGGCTAAAGACTCGGGGAGGGAAAGAGGATATGTCCTTCCCTTGGGAGGAGAAGACCCAGACAATAATTCAATAGCACAGTCATAGGGTCTATGGGGGGGTAAGGATTCAGCTGCTTTTTTACAGAAAACATCAGAAAAAGCGGCATAACAAGGAGGAAGACTCTTTAAAGAAGTAGCGGCCAGGGTCTGGACAGGCTTAACACAAGAATACATACATGCAGAACTCCATTTCAAAATTTTACCAGAGGGCCAATCAACCTGGGGATTATGAGCTTGTAACCAGGGAAGACCTAAAATGACTGGAGTCTGTGGGCACTCAGTAATGAAAATGAAAGAGATTCAAAATGATCAGAAATGGACATGTGAATAACCTTAGATCGAGTAGATACTAGTCCGGAACCCAAAGATCTACCATCAATGGCGGATAGTCTGAAAGATGGAACCTGTGGTTCCCAAGGAATACCATGTTTTTGAATAAACCCAAAATCCAAAAAATTACCCGCTGCCCCAGAATCCAAAAAAGCAGAGCTCTGCACACAACCACTGTCCCAACTCAAAAGAACCGGAATTAAAATTTGAGAAGATTGGGGAGTAGAAACGACATCACCCAAGCAAGACTCCCCAGACCTGCTTAGGTTCTGTAGTTTCCCGGCCTTTTGGGACAGGTGTTGCGAAAGTGCCCCTTATCCCCACAATACAGACATAACCCATTATTCCTCCTACGAACCCTCTCCTCGGAAGAGAGACGAGTAGAACCAATCTGCATAGGTTCTTCTAAAGATCTAGGAAAGACTTGAGGGGTGTTAAAGACATTTACGGGAGGAGGTGTAACATAGGAAACCTGCTCTTCCTGGAGTCTCTCTCTATGCCTTCGATCAATCTGGATAGCCAGATACATGAGAGAATCCAGAGAAGACTGTGCGGGAAAATTTACAAGACTATCTTTAATAGTCGGAGCCAAACCAACCCTGAATTGACTCATAAGAGCCGTATCATTCCAGCCCGTCTCTACTGCCCAACGGCGGAATTCAGTACAATAATCCTCTGCCCGCCGTTTGCCTTGTTTTAGGGCACGTATGGCAGCGTCAGCAGAGGCGGCACGATCAGGATCATCGTAAATAATAGCCATGGCATTAAAGAAAGCCTCTAAGGAGAGACGGCTGGATCCCTTTGAGACAAACTAAATGCCCAGAGCTGGGCATCACCCTGTAACAGCGTAACTACAAAATTCACCCTAGACTCCTCAGTAGGGAAGGAATAGGGTAAAAAACTGAAATGTAGTTTACAGGCCTTTTGGAAAGTAAAAAACTTACTTCGATCCCCAGCAAACTTCTCGGGGAAAGGAACCTTGGGCTCATGGAAGGTACTACCAGCGTGGAAGCAGTCGCTTCAGCTGGCTCCATCTTCTTAGTTTATGGCCCAACGTAATGTAACGTTCGATATCCCACAACCCAGAGTAAACCCCAATGTCCTGGGCTTGGCTCACGCTTCGGCCTATAACCGCCGCCTTTCACGTCGGGTGGAGCCCTCCGCTACTCGGATGCCGCCAGGACTTAATAGTGAGGAGACTGAGGGAAGAACTCTGGGCGAGCAAGGGAACTAAATGTAAAGTTTAACAAAGTCCAGGAATGGGCCGAGTCAAAACCAATCGGAAATGCGGTACAAAATCGGTAAACAGCAGAGTGGTCGAGGTCACAGGCCGGGTCAGCAACTAACAGGGTCGAAGTACAAAAACGGAATCCAAAGAGTAGTCAGGAACAAGCCAAAGGGTCAGGGCAGGCGGAAGTCAAACAGTAATCAGGAATAGCCAAAGGTCACAACAAGAATCACAGAAATAATCACACCCAGGAACGATAAACAGAACCTACGTTGGGCAAGGCACAAAAGGACTGCTGGCCATTTAAGGATTTAAATTTGGCGCCATTGGACGCTGGCGAATCAGCGCCAGCGCCTGCGCAATCACGTCAGCGTAACTGTCCCTTTAATTGCTGCGCATGCGCGCGGCGCGCTCCATAGGAGCCAGCGCCTGAGGCCTAGCCGCATCGGCGGCGGAGGAGAGAGACGGGCGTCTCCGTCGAGGGGGCGACAGGCGTCCCTGTCGTCCCCTCGGTAAGTATCTAACACATAGACACTATGCTAAGAGACAGGAGCAAGTTGGAAATAGCATTGTGGCTAAGCACTAGGGGAGGCGTATAATCAAGTTCCCATTCATGATTTCCTTCTGCTGCAGAGAACCCCCAAGAACAGCACTTCAATCATCCTGCCATTTTGCAGAGACAGGAGACTTGTGTGTCAAGTAAAGCACAGTTTAGAGAGTTATGGAGCAGAGGAGAGCTGAACAAGCTGTTCACACGGTGCAAGCCTTTGAAGAGGCTCTTATATACAAGTGGTCTGTCTTGTGCCGACTACCTGTTTTCTTCACATTTTCTTCAATCTGTTTATAGTTACTTGAAGGTTGGCTTGTGCAGTCCTTACCTATTTCATTGCAAATATTATTTTTTGGATGTTGAGAACCAATACATTACTTCCCTAGTATAAGCTGAACATGCTTACATGACTTTGCTTCATGAATGTGGAAGTGTTGCATTTGTACTTGAAAACATTCATGAACACAATCTGATTATTTGAGGACAGTGTTCCTTATAATTAACATAAGGTGATATATTCTCAATGCATTCCATGGTACTTTTTACAAAGTTACTGTACCAGCCCAGATGTTAGGATAAAAGTTTTCAGCTATCACGCCATTATCTGGAAACCTTTTATCCAGAAAGCTTCGAATTACAGGATGGCCATCTCCCATAGACTCCATTTTAAGCAAAGAATTCAAATGTTTAAGAATGATAACAAAAAAGTAGCTTTTATTTGATCTCAGCTAAGATACATTTAATCCTTATTGAAAGCAAAGCAGTCCTGTTGGGTTTGTTTGATGTTTAAATTATATTTAAGTAGGCCTTCTGGCCTGGAATGACAGACCTTCCATTGGATTTTTCTCCCTTGTTCATCAGTTGGAAGTAACTTTTTCTTTTTGGCTCTCTAGTTTTTTCTGTACTGGACTTCTTCAGTTAGACTACTTGCTATGGACTATTTTTCTTCGGAATATAGTTTGTATTACGTTTTTTTCTTGTTTCCTTTTGCATTACAGGATGATAGGTTTACTTATTGATCCTTTTGGCCTACACTTATATTTCTATATTATTGAAGAGACCTAGGGCGTGATATGAACAGTCGGCTAAGATGCTGCCATGCTGTTTCAAGTTGAACTTTTTGATTAGTTATTATGTTTATTGTGTTTTAATCTGGAATTTGGAGGCCAGTGCGCCTTTAGGAGCAAGTCACTTTCCCACACCCTTAACCTATTCCGGTCCCTGGTCTGCTTGCTGGGACAGCCAGCCCGGATACGCTATCACTATTGAGACATACGTTTTCCAAAAAATAGGTATAGGCTAAATTAATATGTCTTTTACTCAAGATTCTATTAACCCTATGGTGGATAATATCCTAGAGAAAATTAAGGTTGTGTCTTGGAATGTCGGGGGTCTAAATACTCCTATAAAAAGACGTAAGGTATTGGACCACCTTCGAAGGGACAAAGTCCATATCGCTTTTCTACAGGAGACGCATTGGCGCAGACGTGACACGACTTCTCTGAAAGATAGATGGATAGGCTCTGTCACGACTGCCTCTTATGCTTCTAAATCTAGGGGTGTGGCAATTATTTTGAGTACTGCTTTGAATAGTACGGTGGGAAAAATATTTAAAGATAAAATGGGTAGATATCTAATTATGGATGTGAACATATATGGGACTAAGTATACACCTGTTAATGTCTATGCTCCTAACAATGAAAACCAATCTTTTTTCACAGAATTGCTCCAACGGTTAGACTCCTGGCGGGCCTCAAATTTGATCTTTGGTGGTGACATGAATACGGAGTGCGATCCCTACATGGACAAGTCAGGTACATCATCCACACACGTCCTCGATAGAATCAAACCGCTGCACTCTCTCTGTGAACATCTTTGCTTACAAGATACTTACAGATACTTATATCCAGACACTAGGGATTACACTTTCTTTTCTGCAGTCCACAACTCGCATTCACGGATTGATTACATCTTTCTGTTCCCCCATCTTTTAGCCTCAATTGAGGACGCTAATATTGGTAACATAGATACTTCAGACCATGCCCCGGTGAAACTCATCCTCCGTCTGTCTGCACCCCAGCCATACTCGTGTAATTGGAGATTTCCAACTTACCTCTACCACAGTGATCCCCAACCAGTAGCTCGTGAGCAACATGTTGCTCTCCAACCCCTTGGATGTTGCTCACAGTGGCCTCAAAGCAGGTGATTATTTTTGAATTCCAGGCTTGGATGCACATTTTGGATGCATAAAAACCAGGTGTACTGCCAACAGAACCTCAATGTAGGTTGACAATCCACATAGGGGTTACTAAATGGCCAATCACAGCACTTTTTTGGCGCCCCAGGAACTTTATGCATGCTAGTGTTGCTCCCCAACTCCTTTTACTTCTGATTGTTGCTCATGGGTTCAAAAGGTTGGGGATCCCTGCTCTACCATAATGAAGACTTTAGAAATTATCTAAAGCAACATTGGGCCAATTATATTGATGACAATTTAGCCCACTATGGGCAGAAGCCAAACCAGTGTTACGAGGCCACATCATATCTTACCTGATTAAGCGGAAGAGGCCCTTTAGTGAAAAGTATCGGTTGCTACAAAAAGAACTCACTCAAACTTTAAATCTACTAATTCTGCTGTAGCAAAGAAAACATACACAGAGTCGAAGGCTCTTTTCAATACTTTATTGAATGAACAGATGCAACATAAATTAAACCATACTGCAAATAGATATTACCGATGGGGCAATAAATCCGGGAAACTATTGGCGAATTTAGTCAAAAAACAACAGTCCAGTACATTTATCCAGAAACTCAAAACTCCCACTGGATCGGCTCGTAGTACAAATGACATCACAGACGTGATGGCATCTCACTTCCAAAAACTTTACCAACTGATTCCCCAGATAACGGCCTTAGGTTTCTCCAAGAAGCTCATCTGAATAAACTCTCTGTCCAGGATAGGGAAATCCTAGATGCACCTGTAACGGAAACAGAGGTCGCAATGACAATTACTAAATTTAAAAATGGCAAATCTCCAGGCCCAGATGGCTTAGGCGTGGAATTCTATAAATTGCTACTCCCAGAAACAACCCCTCTATTGACATCCTTATACAATGATATCTTACAAGGGAATCAGTTGTGGGATAAAGCTGCAGATGCTAGAATTATCTTACTTCATAAAGAAGGAAAGGACCGCTCAGATCCGTCCTCCTACAGACCAATCTCTCTCTTAAACCAAGACCTAAAGATTATAACAAAAATTATGGCAAATAGACTACAAAAAATTCTCCCTACTATACTTACCTCTAATCAGATGGGCTTCCTCCAAAACAGATACCCGGTCCAAGCGATTAGGAAAGCAATTGCTGCTATTTATCATTGTAACCTAGAAAAGAGACAACAAGGATTATTAATACATTTTTATGCAGATAAGGTTTTTCATAGGATCGCTCATATTCATATACAGAGATTTTTTATAGTTTCAACATTTTGGAATACATATGCTAAACTTATTTAAAGCATTATACAACTCTCCCCAGATGTTTCTCACAGTTAATGGTTACAATTCGGAACCTTTTGTAATTCAGCAGGGAACTAGGCAAGGCTGTCATCTATCCCCTTTACTATTTAATATTGCGTCAGACCCCTTAATAAAACATTTGTTGCAGATATTCGCAGGGATCCCACTAGGCCACACAGGCATAAAATTACAGCTTTCGCTGATGAAATCTTATTGTTTTTTAATGATCCCCAAATAGAATTGACTACAATTCTAGAAACAATAGAAACTTTTAGCACTTTTGCAGGTTTTAGGATTAATCTGAATAAATCTGAGGCACTGGAACTAGGGGGTTCTGGTATATTGAGCAGAAATAGCGATTTTCCTTTTAAAGTGGCAAACTCTTACATAACTTATCTGGGAATTAAGTTGCCAGATCTACCGAATAATTCAAACCATAGTTCGGGTAGATTCAACGGATCCCTTTCTGTCTAAATGGACCTCTGTACTTCCGCAGATAGATGCAGCTCAATTACTTCAATATCATGCAAAAACTATGCAGGTTCTTTCCTCCAGCAAATATCAGGAAATGTCATTACAGATCCTTCACCATTCTTATCTTACACCACTTAGACGCTATCATATTGGTACTTTAGACAGGGACAATTGTCTAAGATGCCATCAGTCTCGAGCAGATCTTGTGCACTGTCTTTGGCTCTGCCCCTTAATACGGGAATTCTGGGGAAACGTGCAGGGATATTGGAGATCTTTAACACATCAGACAGCTCCTTTTACTTTACTATGGGTACTCTTTGGGTCCCCCCCTGAACAACTAGCATAATCACAATCCGAGAGACGCTTAGAGGAAAGACTAATGGCAGCTGCTAAGAAAACTATTCTTCATCATTGGCTCTCCCCATCTATACCTCCGCTTACTCTTGTTAAACAAAAACTCCACCATATCTTCCACATGGACTGGCTAGAAACTACTATGAATAAAGAGGAACGCATAGAAAAACATTTTTCAACTTGGAAGACATATATCTCCTCACTCCCGACACATACTCGACATTTAACGATTTATGCATTTCGTCATACCACACGGTTCGATACAGAATTGCTGCTCAACAATACTGCAATACAAGACACAAATCAATATATACAGAATCTTCATGGTCTGCGGGGACAGAGTCATCAATCACCCCCCAGGAGTCACCATATCAATAGATTGTTATCCTCATGTATATAAGCAATATGGCTTGCAGTTTGGCTGTGTTTTTTTCCGCACCTTCAAATGATTGTTAAATGAAAATGGTAATGTGAAGTGATTTCCTTTGTGCGCTACCTAATAATGTTAACCTTTACGGTTTATGGCGACTCTCTTCTCTACTTTCTCTCCTTTTGCTCATCCAAATCTCCAACAGATTACTTGTTTATTTTATTTTATTTGTGTTTGTTTATTTTGTGAAAATAAATAAAAACATTTGTTTAAAAAAAAAAATTATATTTAAGTAGACTTACAAAGTATGAAGATTCAAACTACAGAAAGACCCCTTATCTGGAAAACCCCAGGTCCCGACCAATCTGGATAACAGGTCCCATACCTGTACTGGAGTGTTCAGCATCGGTATAGTCTACACACCCACTAAGCTTACACTCAGCTATATGATTCTATTATTCGGTCTCTTTTAGATCAAATCTGGCAACTGCAACAGTGTGTGTGCGCCATATGGCTATTTCTTGATGTCCTGTTTTCCACAGCACCCATCATGCACCTGTGTGCCATATTGGAGCAGTTGGAGCAATTTTCTGTTTCAAGACAACTGCACATTTGAATGACTTAGGGGCATTTGCCCGAGGTAGCAGCTAGGCTGGGGGGAGGAGGGAGGGGGTCTGTGTAGGGTAGGGTTTTTTTTAACTTTAGGGGTTAGTTCTCCTTTAAGTGTTTCCTGGATACTGAAGTTAAAGATATCTACATGTATACCATTTTGTTATTATATTAGTTCCTAAACTAAAAATGTGACAAACAGTGTTTCCTGCTCCTCATTCTCACCACTTTACATAAAACCTAACTTTACAGCATTATTAGTTATATGTATTCATAAAATGATAACATATTCCACAACATTGTACAGTAGATGGGATATTTATGTAACAAACAAAAGCAATAAAAACATATGGATGAGGAGGCTAAGAGGGCCCTGCTCAATAGAAATTATGAAACACAAGGAGTGGAAATGCCCATTTGCCCTTAAACTTACTTTCTATAAGTGCTAGCTTTACTCGATGGTTGGTTCACATTTATGTATGTTATAGAATGTACTATTCCTAGCAGCTTTACAATTGTTTCTCATTATTTTTTTTTTTATTGTTTATGATCTATTTACAAGCTTCTTCTGCCTCTTTCCAGCTTTCAAATGGGGGTCTACTACCCCCGACAGCAGAAAAACGTTTGCTCTATGAGTTTACAATTTATTCCTAATCTTTCTATACAGCTCCTCTCCTATTAATATCCTTTCGTCGCATTCAAACCAAAGCCTGGTAGCTAAGGTAAAAAAAATCCTAGCAACCAGATAGAACAAAAAACAAATTAACTCAAAAACCAAAAAAAAGTAAAAATTAAAACCAATTGCAAATGATCTCAAAATATCAAAATCTAGGGAAAAAAGGCCACACAAATTTCAGCCAGTTAGCACTAAACTGAAAGATTTATACTTGCTTATGACTACATAAAGAATCAGTTTTTTTGGTCTGGTAATGCACCACAAGCCTTAATCAATTCAACAACATACTGTGAAATAGAAGGAAATCTTCATTTAACATTTTTCATTATCAATGTTAAACCATGGGGCAACATGTGCAAGAAATGGCTGCGTAAGGTACAGACTAATTGGAATTCACTATGTACAGACAGATTCAAGGGAAAATATGCATTTGCTTAGTATTTTAAACCTCTAAATATCACTAAAAATAGCATTCACAAAGGACAAAACGTAGGCCAGATTATGGTGAAAAATCTGGATGCATTACAAATTGGTGGAACAATATTGCACAATGCAGGAAAACTTAAAAATGTAGGTTTCACTGTATACAGTAACAAATTCCCCACACATGTTTTTTTTTTAAAGAAAAGACCCCCCTTTAACAAGAAAGATTAATACTGGAATAGATTTCCTTCAACTACAGCTTTGGAAAGACCAATGACCAACAACAAAAGAGGCAGTAAAATACTCTATAATTAATATTGTGCAGATGATGGTATTAGCCCGAAGACCTTAATTCTATTATGTAGGAGTGGAGTTATACAGATAGCAGATTTGCTAACCCTGAGCTTTCAGACATATTGGCAACAGTGCTTACTAGTTAGAGAAGCTATGACAACCTCCCTGATCCGTTGTGAATCCTTCAGCTGTGAAGGTGAGCTCGATATCTGGGACATTATGGGAACCTACACCATGCTTCCTCACAAAATGCTCCAGAAACTATTTCTTTTCATTTGCTCTCGCTTGGAATAGCTTAGAGTCTGTAATGATCAGATTCCAAGGACCTTACACCATAATGCATTGATAATCAGCCCATAACAGCTGCAAGTGGGGGGACAGATTCAGATTCGGAAAAAGATGTAACCATTAAAGAAAACATGTGCTCTGAATGCCATGTTGTCCTGAATATTAAACTAGAGCACACTGCCAACTGAACAACTACTGATCCTTCACTTCTGCAGTGTGTTGTATCATTTGTGATTATTAGGACTTTAAAAGATACCAAAGCAGAAAGAGTGTTTAGGACATTCACGAATGCTGGGGGATTATATTCGTAGAAGTGTTTGATAGCCACAGAAATAAACATCTCCGGTACAGTGCTTAAAATAATCTGTAAAAGTTTATACAAAATCTTCTCTCTCTTGCAGTCATTGCTTTTCCTATCCCGATAAAAGATCTCCTAGATCCAAACACCACCTTCAGCGCAAGCTACACCTGTGTCATTCAAGTAGAGCCCTTCAAATATTTCATTATTTATGGTTCCATGGCTGCTTTTTTTGTCCCATTTGGGATCACGGTGGTCATTTGTTTCCTGACAATCCACCTACTAAGGAAGAAAGCATATTTAATCAAGAACAAGCCACCGCAGCGCCTCACATGGTCCACAGTGTCTACTGTCTTCCAGAGAGATGCGACTCCTGGCTCTTCCCCAGAAAAGATAGCCATGCTAGAGGGTGCACGAAAAGATGGGACACTCAGTATTACTGGGGAAGAACTACCCATTCGCAGACTATCCAGTGTTGGTAAGAAGTCTATGCAAACAGAGGGCTTCAAAAGTCCTAGGGATAGTTTTTTTTCTCTTTGTCTTCATGTGGTGTCCATTTTTCTTAACCAATGTGGCCTCAGTTCTTTGTGGGGAAGATCAGTGTGATGAAGATGTCATGAAGATGCTGATGGATATATTCGTGTGGGTGGGGTACATTTCCTCTGGTGTCAACCCTCTGGTTTACACCCTTTTTAACAAGACATTTCGCGATGCATTTCGCCGCTATATTAAATGTAACTTCCATGGCATGCAGTCAGTAAAGCTCTTGAGGAATTGCTCTAGTCGCATCTCATTACGGAATTCTATGGCTGAGAATTCCAAATTAATTATGAAACATGGAATGAGAAATGGGATTAACCCAGTCATGTATCAGAGCCCTCTGAGGCTGTGCAACACTCAGCTTGAATCATCCGCTATCTTATTGGACACTTTACTAATTACAGAGAATGAAGCTGGGAAGACAGAGGAACAAGCAAGCAATATGTGAGCTGGATACAAACTGTTAAACCATCATAAAGTGCAAAGTACAAGTTAAATAGATGCTGGAGAATAATTTGTACATTTTTTATAAAAGTCAATGCTGAAAAACCTAAATGGAAGGTTACTTGTATAGTGATCATCCTCAGGAAAGACAAGCTACAGCAACTTGTCTTCTAATTCTAAAACTACAGAGGTATTACATGGGCATGTGAGCAGTAACTCAGATAAGCCATGACTACTACCCCAAAGAACAGCTGCAGAGGGCGTCATATATGGAAAACTGACATGCGGATATTGCAGCCTGTACAATGCTTTAAATAAAGACTGGTTAATTATTTGTGAGCACAGAAATAATATCAGTTTACCCGCAGTATGCCTGGAATAACAAGGTGAAATGAGGTATCAATCAGATACGCACTTCAGCAGTCATGCTGCACTCCCTTACCTTACTGGTAAGCAGCGAATGTAATCAGAATGTTGGAAAAGCTATGATAAATCAGGGTCACTTTGGCAGGTTCTACCTGCTACTTATGGTTGCAATGTTGTTTTTAAAGGGGAAAACAAGATAATAAACCTACACAAATACTAAAGGCTGCTTCTTGTATTGGTGAAATCAAACAATAAGAGATTATTTAAAGAGTGTACATGAGTGATCAGCTTAAAACATACAAAAATGGAGGGCAACAAATGGGTTAGAAAAATGCACAAAGCACTTTTGCCAAAACAAGCTTTACATTTTTTTTTCCCTCTAGCAACAATCACAGGGATCTGATTATCAAGCCAGGATCCCTATGCCAAAGTTTTATACAATCAGAAAGCCTTTCCCTTCACTTGCACCCCTTTTCCACCATCAGGGCAATGTGCTGGGCTCTTGTGGACAGTTCAGCATACATATTTGGTAATTTACTCATGCAACTCTCTCTCACACATGAAAACAGGTTTCCCAGCCAAGACTATAGGGGAAAAACCTGGGAAATAGCTTGAGAAGCTCTAACATAGTCTACAACACCAAGTCAACAAATAAGGGGGGGTTGCTCTCCTCAAGTGTGCTATGCCTTTTCCATAATGGATTTGCCTAGTGCAGTCCCATTAAGGGTATAAGTGGCTTGGATATTTTTACATCCCAGGTGCATGACTTTACATTTATCAACATTGAATCTCATTTGCCACTTAGCTGCCCAGATTGCCAGTTTGTCAAGATCCTGTTGCAAGGATGCCACATCATGGATGGAATTAATTGGGCTGGATAATTTTGTGTCATCTGCAAACACTGCTACATTACTTACAACACCCTCCCCTAAATCATTAATAAACAAGTTAAACAAAAGTGGATCCAATAACGAGCTCTGAGGGACCCCCTAAGAATCTTGCTCCAAGCAGAGAATGTATCATTAACAACCACCCTCTGTACACAATTCTGTAGCCAGTTTCCTATCAATGTGCAAATGACTTCATTAAGCCCAACAGACCTTAGTTTAGAAAGCAGTCGTTTGTGGGTCACGTTATCAAAAGCTTTGGCAAAATCCAAATAGATCACATCTACTGCCCCCCCAACTGTCCAGCATCTTACTTACCTCATCATAAAGAGCAATCAAATTAGTCTGACAACCTATCCTTCATAAAGCCATGCTGATTGCTGCTCATAATGTCATTTACTAGGACAAAATGTTGAATGTGATTCCTTAACAAGCCTTCAAATAATTTGCCCACCACAGATGTCAAACTTACTGGCCTATAATTGTCTGGCTGAGATCGTAATCCCTTTTTAAATATTTGAATGACATCAGCTTTTCTCCAATCCATAGGTACCATACCAGATGAAAGCGAATCTGAAAAATCAGAAATAAGGGCTGGTCTAAGACTGAACTAAGCTCTCTTAGAACCCAGGGGGTGTATGCCATCAGGTCCTGGAGCCTTGTTTACATTAATTTTTTTTAAAGCTTTATGGATCATATCCTGAGTAAACCACTGGACTAGATTGAGCTGAGCCATCAGTGCAGCTATGAAGTGAGAATGGGAACTCAGACTCCTCTTTACACTGAAGAAAAGAACTGATTTTGCACATTTGCCATTTCTGTATCTCCGCCGCAATGCACTCTTCATTTCCTTTCTTTGCCTTCCAGATTGCTGATTTACAACATTTATTATAGTGTTTATATTCATAAAGTGCAGCTTCCGTCCCAAAAGACTTGTCGTTTTTAAATGCCTCTCTCTTTTTTCCTATTAACTTCTTCTTTTTTTTTTCCAAAATAATTTTTATTATTTTCGTACAAACCATCACATACATCAACAGTGAAATTGTACTTAAAATTACAGCACAATATGTAATAACAAGCACATAGGAGACAAAACATAGGGGGGGGGGTACCGTTTCCCCTATTAACTTCTTTACTTCTATATTAAGCCACATAGGGTGATTCTTAGAGCTTCTACATTTACTCCTTATGGGAATAAATTGAGAACAGTAATGGTTTAATATAATTTTAAATGACATCCATTTTTGTTCAGTGTTTTTAGCTGAAAACCTAATGGCCCAATCAATGCTCTGAAGGGCAGCCCTCAAGGCACTAAAATGAGCTTTTCTGAAATTCATGGTTTTTGTTGCCCGAGTGTATATTTGTTTTTTGCGCCAAACATTAAATGATATAACATTATGGTAACGATTACCCAGGGGTTCAATGACTTACACATTTGCTATAATTTGAGATCACTAGATTCAGAATAGCATTTTTTCTGGTTGGGTCCTCAACAAACTGTGCCATAAAATTGTCATGCAACAAGTTTATAAACTTATTCCCATTAACTGATCTGGCAGTACCGTTGCTCCAGTCAATATCTGGGTAATTAAAATCCCCCATTATCATTACTTTACCCAAACTAGCAGCCTTTTCTATTTGCATCAGGAGCTTAGCCTCCTCCTCCTCACTTACATTAGGGGGTCTATAGCATACTCCTACAATTAATTTGCTGGACTCTTTACAATTGTTGAAGAACTCCACCCATAAGACATCTGCCTCCTCATTTTCTAACATAACCTCCTCCTTTATATAAGCTTTTAAATCCTGCCTAACAAACAGACATACCCCTCCTCCTTTTCTATTGCCTATGTCCCTCCAAAACAAAGTATAGCCGCTGATATTAACTGCCCAGTAAAGCGACTTATTCATCCATGTTTCGGCCACACCAATCTCTCTCTCGCTCTCCCATTTTACCAGTCAGACTCCTTGCATTTGCAAACATATATTTAATACTGGTACCATATAGAACAAATGAAATGTGGTCCTCCCTATCCTTAACAGTACCCCCAACCAATTCTCCTCTCCTTTGCCCACTATCTCATCTAACCTTTCTTCCACTGAATCATTTACTGAACCCTCCCCCCACCCCTAGTTTAAAATCTCCTCCAACAGTCTAGCCATCTTCTCCCCCAAAACAGCTGCACCATTATCAAGGTGCAGCCCATCCCTAGCAAAGAGCCTGTAGCCGACTGAGAAATCAGGCCAGTTCTCCAAAAACCCAAAACCCTCCTCCCTACACCAATCTCTCAGCCACGCATTAATCTCCCTAAGCTCCCACTGTCTTCTTAGCGTTACTTGTGGTAATAACTGAGAAAATTACCTTAGAAGTCCTTGCCCTCACCTCGTTTTTTAAAATTGTTCTTGAGGACTTCACCACCTCTTCTAACTATGCCATTAGACCTATGTGTACCAACACTGCCGGGTCTTCCCCAACCCCTCCCAATAATCTGTCCACTTGTTCCACCACATGCCGAACCCTAGCACCAGGCAAGCAGCAGATTGTTCGGCGTGAAGGGTCCTTATAATGGATTACCCTATCCACCTTTCTAATAATTGAATCCCCTATGCACTCCCCCCACCACCCGTATTAAAGCCACTGCCTCCCAGGGTGCTCTGAGAGTCAGCCTGCTCCATACACACCAGTTCAGAGCTTTCCTCCCCAGCATCTTCAGCCAAAATGGTGAATTGTTTTGGACAAGCTGTGGACCAGCCCCCTACCCTTCTGTCCCCTACTTCCCCTCCTGACAAACATTCCTACCTCATTAGCCTCCACTGCCCCTTCTCCTCCCCCCACTCCACTAGCCCCTGCCGGTTGTTGCTCTGCGAGCCTACTTTCCTCCCCCTCGTTTGCCACTGCCCTCAGTGTCCCCTTAGAATCTGCAGTTCAGATTCCAAGATGAAAACCCACCAACATCTCTCACATGTAAATACTGCATGGAACTGCTGCTCCCACACCACATAAACGTGACAAGACACACACTGAGTAATATCAGACACTGAATAATATCAATAATAAACTGATTTGAAATTAATTAATTTTATATTGTTTGTTTTTTCTCAACAGCCTTTTTAGTCTGTCTGTCTGTCACTAGCCTAGCATTTACACAATCTGGTTGAAAGACCAGAAGGCTTATACACACAATAAGATGCTTAAAGTGTGTAGGTGGCCATACACGCCCAGATTTGTATGGACAGCTTGGACAATTTTTTTTACCATACTGTCCAAGTAGTAGTCATAATAACTCATCCTGCACCATATCTGCTGATGGCACTTCTTGAAAGACAGATGAAGTATCATCAGATGGAGTCACAATTTAAGGTGGTCACACACAGGCAAATTAAAGCTGCCAATATCGGTCCTTTAGACCGATTCGGTATCTTATCTACCAGCGTGTGGGGGCTTCCGTCCGAGTTCAGGCCAAAAACCGGCCTATCGATTGGGCAGGTTTGTTTTTTCCTGCTCTCGAGGACTACAGATTCAGTCCTATGACCTGTCTGCAACAATGCTCTTCGTCGTAATCCGATCGTTAAGTCCTAGGGCCGATTCGGATGAACCATTTCACCCTGCCGTTAGAGGGCATATCGGGGAAAGATTCGCTCATTTGGCGACCTCATCAAAGGAGCAGATCTTATCCTGGATGGCCACCCTTAGTCTTATTTTGCCATATCACCCATTCAGCCAACACCCATAACAAATGTAGCAATATTATTTTGCCATGCTATTGGATGACCATTCAGCCTATACTTTAAGGAAAAGTAAAACTAAACATTAAAGTGTTCTAAATTGTTAAAATATAATGTATTGATTCCCTACAATGGTACAACTGGTGTGTTTGCTTCATAAACACTACTATAGTTTATATAAAAAGCTGCTGTGTAGCCACAGGGGCAGCCAAAGCACAGGATACATCGCAGATAACAGATGCACTCTGTATTCTATTACACAGCTTACCTGTTATCTGCTTTGTAACCTGTGCCTTTTCTCCTTTTCAGCTTGAATGGCTCCCCCCCTCCCCATGGCTACACAGAAGCCTATTTATTTAAACTATAGTAAGAAAACACATACATAACTTTTACCAATGCAGGGCAACAGCACATGATATTTTTTATTTCCAAAAAACATTTTAAAGAATAGCATACAGAAAATAAAGGGATGGGGGAAAAAAAGAAGAAGAAATTCTTTAAAAAACATAGTTACTGATATACAATAGGCATTATGTTACTTAATGGTTTCTTCTACCAGTTGCTGCCATTCTTTATATTCCGGAGGAGACGTTTTCCTCCAGTATCTCGGGATTAGGGCTTTTGCTGCGTTTAGCAAATGCATAATAAGTGTAAGCACATGATATTTTAATTACTTTAAAATGCTTTTATTTTGTGGTGTTAATATCCATACTTTCAGTTCTTATATTTTCATATGCATCTCTGTTAAATGGTCTAGCCAGCTTAGTGGAACCCATTGAAGTTCATGAGCCAATTTGAAAAGATTAAGAAGGTTCACAAACACACAGTAGACCAACCTTTTTTACACAGCCTAAACATACAAGCCTGTCTGAAAATCTGCATAAGGATGTTTAAACATTCATCCACATGGAATGAAAGTGAAAAGTATTTATCTCTGCTGTTAGATGTTAGGTACTGCCTTGCAAAGTCGCCCTGAAGGGAAAGGGTTAGCCAGGTCTTAGATGCACCATTAATAAATCTGCCTGTGGATGATTCCAAACCCAACGCTGCCTGCATCTCATCCCAAGAGAGCTGTCACTGCCTTTATAAACACAAGCTTCCTGTTAGCCAATTTAGTCAATATGGTGCGTATTCCAGTCAGCACTGGAAGCAATCCCTGCAAAGCCGCAGCATGGGGGGGCGTGGCTAGCCGGCAAGCAGAGTGGACGCGTTTCTCAAGCGCTCCCAGGGTCCCGAATAAAGTAGGCCAATATCCCCGATAAACTACAGCAGAAGAGCTGTGCACTAGTTACCTAGGCTCCCGGGAGTGAGCCGCTTCAGCCCGGACTTTCAACAGCCGACCCAGCAGCTCCTAGGCTGCCGATCAAAGTGCGGCCTATTATCGCGCCTAAAGCCGCGGCCTCAAGTAAGGCTCTGCCCCGGGCGCATCCGGACCGGAACTAATTCCCGCCGAACTCGGCCGGATATATCGCAGTGAGGCCCACTGGAAGCAATAAAACAGGGGTGAGTGCTTGCCAGACCCTGGGGGCGCCCCATCTTACCATCCCTTGCTAGTACTCCTGCTTCCTCCTCTGCAGGCTTACAGACTGTAGAACTGTGGGGCTCCCTGCCACTCCCTGCATTGAAGGGATAGTGCCTCTACCTGAGACCTGACACTGACCCTGGGGAGACCATTCTGTGTGGCACTCTCACTAGATCCCCTGGCATAAGAGGAGGCAGCCTTACCAGGTGGCACCCACGAGGCAAAAGGAGGGCCCCAGACCCAGCAAAGGCAGAGCACCTGGAACACTCCCTTGCTTCTAGACTCCACGTGGCAATATTACAACTGCAGCTTAGTGCCCTGGAAGGAAGTACCCACACACACTTTGCAGTTACCCTTCTAGCCAAGATAACTGGCTGCAGGCCCTTGCAGCACCTGTAACGCCGTCCTGCCTTATGGGATAGGTCAAACATGGGCACTATTCTAATGTAGAGAACCCAGACGAGAGCTCCGTGTACCGCAGCCTAATACTACTTTTGGAGATCCTAATCTAGCAACAAGTACAGTACCTACTATAACGATACTACTCTTCCCATGATGGGAGGTAGCAAAACACAAAAACCAAAGTCTGATGCGGCATCTAAACTTGAGCAATTTGCCAGGCAGCCTTCTCAAAATGGCTCTAACCCAAAGGAACCTCAACCAGCGACTGCGAGCTCCTCATCATCGCAGCCAGAAGCGGCGACACAACTGCTCTTAGACGCAATTACTGATTGCAGGACCTCGCTTTCCACTAAATTGGAGGAAGTCAAAATTTACCTCTCGCTACTTCGGGCCGACTTACAGAATATGCGGGAGAGAGTGTGTGAGACAGAAAACAGGATCTCGACTCTTGAGGACACCTGCGCTCCAATCCCCGCAGCAATAACGCGCATGGAAACTCAACTTAAGGCCTGCACGGACAAGTTGGACGACTATGAAAATAGGCAGCGACGTAATAATCTACGTATTGTGGGGCTCCCAGAGAGAGCGGAAGGAAATGACCCAGTGGCCTTTGCAGAAAAATGGCTGAGAGACTCCGTCCCCACAGCTGCCTTCTCACCTTTCTATGCGGTCGAACGGGCACATCGGGTGCCAGGTAGGGGCCCCCCGCCAGGAGCACCACCCAGGCCCTTCTTGGTTCGACTGCTGAACTTCCGAGATCGTGACGCCGTACTACAGGCAGCCAGACACAGCCCAGAGATTATGGTGGAAGGAAAGAAGGTATCCATCTACCCAGATTATTCTGCAGAGCTTCAAAGGCAAGAGGCACCTTTACGGCAGTCAAGCGCCGCCTGCGAGAAGCCAATTTGAAATACAGCATGCTCTACCCAGCCAAACTGAGGGTTCAAGCCGGAGACAGAGCCAACTTTTTCACCTCAGCTCAAGAGGCAAGTGATTGGCTGGATGCCCGGGGCGATCTGTCCCCTAGAGTCAGCCCTCGTCGCCCTAATTAAACAGACGGTAAAAGACGTTGCTGCAGCAGGTGAGATCATTCTTGTTTATACTTTCTGACTGATATAGCCTCACGCTATAGACTGAGCCATAGGTTGTAGGCCATATTCCCTGATGGTAAGGGGAGGGCATCACTCCCCATCTACCCATATTGCACAGTGACACATGGATACACCCTCTCCACCTCAGACTAGAACATGGTTGGAACTTTGTAAGCCATAACTGTGGACTGGTTGCTACAGACTGTTCCTGCATGTGCTTTTGAGCTCTCAGAGACACTCTAGGTACCCTATCAATGGAATACTCCGGACAGGAGCTCGCACTTTACTTAGTGATTGTGTACCAATACTACTTTTGGTCGTAACACAACCAATTCACTGAGGCATACTCCCATGATTGGAAGGAAGGGAACCCATTGGACCGGTGTACTACTGACCCCCTCTACTTGGCAGGTGGGGGGAGTTTACACGCTGAGATCTACACTGTCTTAGCATTGGGATATGGTATGCACATTACTGGTCTTGCAGCGGTGCCTGATGTACTTGGCTACCTCAGTCTGATCCTGCTGCAGGGATGACACTCAGGATCTCCCTAATATACATATGTTACTCTAGGTACCACGGAGACTCAGACTCTACCCCTGTTTCACCTTATCTTTTTGTTTTAAGAGTTATTGCCGAGTGCTACCCGCTCCCCTGTTGGGATTGTTCGAATTAAGGGAAAATGTATCTCCAGGTTGGGAGGAGGATACCGGGTGGGGGATATAACGTTAATGGGTTCTCTTTTTGTCTATTTTCTTCTCTTTCCTTTCCCCCTTTTCTTTGCTTACCTCTATGAGGGGAGGTTTAAGGACTAATAAATATTGCTGGTGGTACGGGACATTGCTGCTGATGGCTATAGGTCCCCCACGAAACTCGAAGCACACTCCTATATTGCCTGACACAACCTTTCTTTTGCTGGGAGACCACGGGCCCCAGTGGAACAAAGTTTACCCTAAAAATGACTATGGCTCCACACAGCTTTAAATTACTATCCTGGAATGTGCGTGGGATTAATGATAAAATCAAGCGGGCAGTGGTTTTGGATACGGCCAGGAAATCTGGGGCGGATATTATATTACTCCAGGAGACTCATCTAGTGGGCCAGAGGCAGGCCTGGACTGGGAGTCAAAATAGGCCCTGCCATTCCAAGTACACAGCCCCCTACCAGCCCAAACAGCCCCCGACCAGCCCACTATATGGTAACTTTCTATGGAAACATACAGCAGCCCCTCTGGCATTTGCCAGAACCCACAGATTGCCAGTCAGGGCCTGGCCAGAGGGTTCGTGCACTGAAACGGAACTGGGTTTCGGTGGCATATCATGCAGACTTCTCAACATACTCCAGGGGAGTTGCTATCCTGGTTAGGAAGTCACTAAAGTATCATTTTCACGCACTGACTTCGGATAGAGGTGGACGGTATCAAATTTTGAAAGCCCAAATTGCTGATACCACTTATATTATTGTTAATGTATACTTACCTCCTCCCGCAGATATTCAAATACTAAATGAAATCTTACAAAAAGTAGCTGAAATGGGTAGTCATCGTGTGCTATGGGCAGGTGACTTTAACTTGGTTCCTGATCCGGTGCTGGATAGACTACACCCCTCCGCCCATGACACAAAAAATTTTGCCCGTTGGGTTGGAGCTACAGGCCTGATGGATATCTGGAGATGGCGACACCCCCAGCTTAAACAGTATTCGTGTTACTCTGTGGCCTCTGCAGCAATGTCTCGTATAGATATATGTCTAGGTACGCCTGAAGTATTACCATATGTTGACTCTATAGAATACTTGACGAGGATGTGCTCTGATCATGCCCCTCTCTTATTATCTCTGGGTGGCACCAATCAGGTTAGAGGGGATAAATGGAGGTTACCCCCCAAATGGATAGCCAACCCAAAGGTTAACGAACGTCTCCTTCCTTTGCTGACTCAATATTGGGAAATAAACCAAGACACCGCAGTAGAACATGTAGTGTGGGACGCCGGTAAGGCCTATATAAGAGGTGCATATATCTCCCTTATTAAATCAGCACGCAGAGAGGGGGACCAGGCTCTCTCTCTTGCTCAAGACACTTTAGCTAAAGCAGAATTAGATCTGACACTAATAGAATCTGACGAAACTAAACAGGCTATGCAATCAGCTCAGAGAGATCTGGACTTACTACTAGTAGACAAATACTCGCAACGGGAGCTTTACAGAGCAGCTGCCTGGTATGACAAGGGTGACAAAAATGGGAAGTTGCTGGCGCTACTGGCCAGGGGGGATGTACCTAAGACTATGATACAGGCCATTACTAGTGGAAATGCTTTAATTACAGACCCAATACAAATGACACAACAATTTGAGATGTATTTTCAATCCACATACCATTCACCACCTGATGCCTCTTCTGACGAGCTCAAGGAATTCCTTAATACAATAGACTTCCCAGAGGTCCCTCCAGATCTAGCCATGCAATTAGACCAAGACTTTACCTTAGATGAAATTAAGGATGCAATCAATGGGTTTCCTACGGGGAAAGCACCTGGTCCAGATGGGATTCCGATTGAATGGTATAAGAAATATGTAGACTTTCTGGCACCCAAACTCTTAGCTCTCTTTAATGGAATTCATAGAACAGGGATACTGCCTGACTCATGCTATGATGCCTTTATTACTCTAATACACAAGGAAGGCAAACCCCCTGATAGATGTGACTCATATCGACCTATATCCCTTCTTAACTGTGACATTAAGATATTTGCCAAAATCATAGCCAACAGACTTAAACTGATAGCACCTGATCTAATACACCCGGACCAGACAGGCTTTATGCCCTCTAAAACCACAGATATCAATGTGAGACGACTTTTTACCAACCTAGCGATCCAACATGATAATGGGGGGAATAGGATTGTAGTGTCCCTCGATACAGCAAAGGGTTTTGACACAGTACAGTGGCAATACCTATGGGAGGTGTTGACTCGTTATAAGTTGGGTCCTAAACTTCGGAAGTGGATTCAGACACTATATGCACATCTGAGGGCTAAGATCTTGGTTAATGGGCAAGTATCGGACAGCATATCACTGGGAAGGGGCACCCGACAGGGGTGTCCTCTCTCGCCTTTACTTTTTGCCCTGGCTATAGAACCCCTGGCCATCAGAATACGGGCGAATGAGGATATACAGGGCTTACGTATAGGAAACCTGTCTGAGAAAATCTCATTATACGCTGACGATATGCTAGTATATTTGGCCAACTCGGTTATAGCCCTAGAAAATCTCCTGGCAACTATTTCTGAGTTTGGCCAATACTCTGGTCTAAAAATTAATCGCACTAAGTCTGTGGTGTTTCCCACAGGATACGCTGGACACCTTACTACAGCTCAAAGTAGCAAACACATTTAAATACCTGGGTATAGTGAACCATAAAGATCTTAATAGATATGAACAACTTAATCTAGATCCAGTAGTACAGACCCTGACTAACAAAGTTGCCGTGTGGCAAGACCTACCTCTTTCTTTACCAGGCAAAATTACTATTTTTAAAATGATCTTCCTACCCAAATTTCTATATGTTCTCCATAATTCTCCCGTAACCCCCCGGGCCCACTGGTTCGCCAGAATAGACAAAATTATTAGGAGCTTCTTGTGGGCAGGAGACCATCCTCGATTAAACTTTAGGGTGTTACAGGCGCCAGCGTCTGGTGGAGGCTTAGCACTACCGAATCTTAAACTTTACTTTCTTGCAGCCCAGTTGGTATATGCCCACTGGTGGCTCGTCCCTGACCGTAGCAATTCAGCAATGGTATTAGAAGCTGCCGTAATAGGCTCCTTTGAGGCCCTCGCCAAACTCCCTTACCGAGGTATCTCTCCATATCACGTGACCACTACCCCTATGCGCACAGTGGTGAAGGCATTTCAGAACTCTCAAAATCTGGTTCGAGGAACCTCTACAGCCTGGTCCCCCCATACCCCGTTGTGGGGCAATAATCACCTCCCTCACTTTTGCTCTCTGCCAGACATCGCCAGGTGGGCACAGATCGGGATAAAAACCCTAGGTGATATAGTCACTGGGGGTGACTGCAAAACGTATGACACAATCCAACAGGAAATACACCCCCACCCAGATATGCTATTTCGTTATTTGCAATTACGCCATGCTTTCAACGTACAATTTCCAATAAAGCCTGTCAACTTGAAGGTGACGACCCTTGAGACCTACTTACACAGGTTAGACCTAACTAAACCCCTATCCTGGTTCTATACGATACTATCTACCGCTGGTCCCTCTCCCCTTGAGAGAGTTAAGGGTAAATGGCAAGAGGATGTCCCTGACCTGACTGACGAAAAATGGAAAGATGCACTCAAGCTTGTAACAGAGCTATCTATATCTATGAGGGACAGGCTTATACAAATTAAATTTTTAAATAGAGTTTACTTAACCCCCTACCGCCTGGCTAAAATATATGATAATGTATCGGATCTATGCCCTAAGTGCAGAGTGGAACCTGGTACCATGTTTCATATATTCTGGTCATGTCCGGTAATTCAGAGCTTTTGGAGTGCAGTACTCCAATACTTGAATGAAAAGCTTGCACTGCCAAGTATTCGTTCGCCAGAAACCTGTTTGTTGGGAATAATAGAGGGATTGCAGCTATACTCCTATGCTAAAATATGCTACCTTCAGCTCCTGTATTATGCCAAAAAAGCCATATTGATGCACTGGAAGTCGCTCAACCCTCCCACAATACAATATTGGCAAAAACTGATCAATGACTCTCTCTCGAACCAGAAACTAACCTATCTTTCAAGAGGCTTCCCTGGAAAATTTGACGCGATATGGGGTACCTGGCTAACTGTGCACTCTAGTTGACTGCCGATGTACTAATGTAATGGATATGTCATTTTATACCTTACCCCCCCTCTCTCATATCTTTATTCTTTACTATACCTTTACTTCTCTTCTAATTGTATTATGTTTAAAATTTAAATAAAAAACAAAACTTAAAAAAAAAAAAAGCCGCAGCATGAGTGTGGCCTAAAGGGTTACAAAGCAACTAGTGGCCGATTCCCGAAGATTAGCCATATAGCACTGACATCAAATAACGTTTTGCCGTGTCTGAGTGCGGGGACAGTAGCCTTTTCCAACATCTAGCAGATCGTGTGCTAGAATTCCCTGTAGCAAGGAACCGATTCCTGCAGGTACTTTTGTAAGAACTGCTCATCAAATCCCAGCTGTAAATCCTGTATATGTCAAGTACAACTAAAGAGATTTTACTCCTCAGGGGATTTTAAATAAACTACTACACAGCTGTGGGAATAGCAAGACATTGATTCACAGTTTGTATGTACAAAAACTGCAGTAGTAAAAGGGGACAGAAATTCCTCCAATAAATTCTAGTAGATCTGCTCAGTGCTCTCACTTTTTTTTACTGCTGCTTCATTGTACTTGCAAAGCAGCTTTCCTTCAAGAAATAAACCCTAAAAATTAATATGGAATTTTTGGAGGCACAGATCGTTAAGCAAAAAATTAAGTTGGGGAGCTACAGAAGCATTTTTGGAGGCACAGATATTTACTGCTAAAAAGCAGTGGCTCCCTTGGGCTGATCTCTGCCCTAGTTCTTTAGTTAAGCGTTAGTTCTCCTTTCAGGGCTTCCTAAACATAAAAATCATTATGCAGGCTATTCCCCCAATGAAAGCTGCCCAACCACCAGCATCATTTCTAGGGCTGCTGCACCTGAGGCAGCAGCTATGATGCCGCTCTCATGCGTCCATGCTGTGCTTATTTCTTTGGCATAGGAGTGGATCAAGGGGGGCACTAAAAGCCAAATTTCCTGAATTTTTTTTTTTTTTGCCTCATAGCAGGAGCGCCCCTGCCTACTACTTAATTTTAGTAATATGTTGCCACCCAATATGTTGGCGCTATATAAATACATGTTAATAATAATAATAATAGTACTCCAAGATTTGGCCAAATTCTTAGTGCTTGACTGAACAGAATCCAAAACACCTTAGACCCACAGCACATGGGGCATAGTCTCTACTTGCATTTTTCATCCAGTATAGAAGTCATTCCGTTAAATGGAATTCAATGATGTCACTAACTATAGTGAAAGGCAGATCTTAACCAAGATACACTCATGCACTTTTTCTGGGCAAAAGCCACCTATTAGTGCTACAGTGTAGCGGATTCACATCACATAAATGACAGCAGGAACGATCATATTTAGGAGCTGTGCCAGCTGAAAAAGTTAGCTGGGAATACACTCCATGTGCCATGGGTCTTGATGTCATGTGATTCAATGTGACAAAATGCTTTCACAGGTGATGAAATGTTGTTGCTTTTGCTCACATTTTACTTAGTGAATTACAATTTGATTTCTTTCAGTTCTTTCAGTATTCTGTCATATCTGGGTTTGGTGCTGCCATAATAACTATAATTTTTGGTACTATACGAACAGCTGGAGAGGGGGAGCTGCTTCCCTCAAGCACCTCTCAAAGCCCACTACAAAGGCATGCACGATGGCAATTTATTACAAACCAAATCTCCCACTGACTCACAATATTGACTTTTTTTACAATAGGTGAGATTAGCAAGTTTACATGAAATTGCCAACTTCATATGATAATTTATCATATTGTGATCTATTAAGATTTTACCGTTACTTGATCTGTATGGCATTTCTAACTCATATTGATTAATGTATTCATGCATTCAGTTAAACTAAAAATAAACTATGGGAGCTAAAACAAAAATGTAACACTAAGATATCACTGAAACATTGTTCAACCTTATTTACAAGGAGATCAAATGGGATAGTGCAAAGCGTTATCCTCTCAATGTATTGCAGCACTGTGTAACCATTGCCAGGCAAACTACACACTACAGATGAACACTGATATCAAGGTGTAAGTTCCACCCTACAGCAAATCACAGCATCTACCATGTAAAAGAGGGAAGAAATTAGAACAACTCATTCAGTCAGACTTTAAAGTGCAATGTGTGTAACACAACTAAATGTAGCACTGACTGCTGCTGATTAGCTAACAAAAGTACACATAATACATAAAGCAAAAAACCTAAATTACCAGGAACAAGACACTAAAAATAAATCAATATTGGTGGAATTAACATTTCGTAAGATTGAAGGAGCAAAATACACCTATGTCCAGCATGAGCCAAATAGATAGGGTTGTATTTAAAATGTATTCTGCCTTTTCTCACACAAATCTTTTTATAATATTTATTTTGTTTTTATCCTTAACACTGCACTCCTGTCAGAGCAGTCATCAGAGTGACAGAAATGGTACAACTATAGGTTGTGCAAACATTGACCAGGAGAAAACATATATTTAATACTGTCTGAGGCCCCAGTAGAAAAAAAATGGATTTCTGTTGGTGGCCTTGTCCTTCCATTTCCCCAGTGGCTATGGGGAAAATCCTTACAGATAAGACAGAGTTCTGTTTTATTGTGACTGGCAATTATTTAGCATTTTCTCCCACTTTGCTCAGAAGAAGCAAGGAGTTGAAACCATGCAACTGGTTAGTGCAGGAAATAAAAAAAAAACAATAGATATTGTATCCTGCAGTGGGCAAGTGTTTTCGGTCTGCAGTCATTTTTATGGCGCATTATTTATTACTTACACTGTGTAAACTGTAAATAATGCATTCTACCATTTACAGTATTCTTGAATAGGGATGTAGCGAACGTCGGAAAAAAAGTTCGTGAACATATTCGCGAACTTGCGCAAAAATGCGAGCGGTTCGCGAACGGTTCGCGAACCCCATAGACTTCAATGGGAAGGCGAACTTTAACATCTAGAAAAGACATTTCTGGCCAGAAAAATGATTTTAAAGTTGTTTAAAGGGTGCAACGACCTGGACAGTGGCATGCCAGAGGGGGATCAAGGGCAAAAATGTATCTGAAAAATCTGCCTGTGTGTGCTTGGAAGAGATAGTGTAGGGGGAGAGCTGTTAGTGATTTCAGGGACAGATGATAGTAAGTTTGCTGGCTAGTAATCTGCTTGATACTGCTCTGTATTGGAGGGACAGAAGTCTGCAGGGATTTGAGGGACATTTTAGCTTAGGTAGCTTTGCTGGCTAGTAATCTACTGTTCTCTTTAAACAACTGCCATACGTTGACCTTGTAGGCATTGTTTGCCCAGTTTTTTTGGACGCAGCCACTGAAGCACAGTTGCCAGAAAAAATATGCCATATAAATGCTGAAAATAGTCATTTTTCGCCATACGTTGACCTTGTAGACATTGTTTGCCCAGTTTTTTTGGACGCAGCCACTGAAGCACAGTTGCCAGAAAAAATATGCCATATAAATGCTGAAAATAGTAATTTTTCGCCATACGTTGACCTTGTAGACATTGTTTGCCCAGTTTTTTTGGTTGCAGCCACTGAAGCACAGTTGCCAGAAAAAATATGCCATATAAATGCTGAAAATAGTAATTTTTCGCCATACGTTGACCTTGTAGACATTGTTTGCCCAGTTTTTTTGGTTGCAGCCACTGAAGCACAGTTGCCAGAAAAAATATGCCACATAAATGCTGAAAATAGTCATTTTTTGCCAAAAAAAGTGACTCCGGTGTTTTTTCTGGAGACGGTAATATTATGGATATTTAGACAGAATGGGAACAAGGTCACACAGCTCGATGGCGGGTTGAAGAAAACAGTGTGCAAATAATGCCTACAAGGCCAACGTATACACTACTACAGCGGTGGATACGGATTACGTAAAATATATTATGGCTGCTTGAAAAAAGTGACTCCGGTGTTTTTTCTGGAGACGGTAATATTATGGATATTTAGACAGAATGGGAACAAGGTCACACAGCTCGATGGCGGGTTGAAGAAAACAGTGTGCAAATAATGCCTACAGGGCAAATAATGCCTAAAAGGTCAACTTATACACTACTACAGCGGTAGTAAAATAAAAAAAAGTAAAATAAAAAAAAATGAATATTAAAAAAAAAAATTAAAGTTGGTGCTGCTGAACTACTAGGAGCAGCAGATTAGCACACCAGTCCCACTCCCCAACACTGCTAGACTAATAGCACTGGGCTCTTATAGTAGTAGTAGTAGTAGTAGTAGTAAAACAACAAAAAAATAAATAAAAGCAGTCCTTACAAGGACTACTGTTATTGCAGCAGTCAGCAGATGAGATCAGAAGCAGGACAGCTGCCCACTGCAGCTACATACAGAGCACTGCAGTAGAAGGTAGATTACTAGCCAGCAAAGCTACCTAAGCTAAAATGTCCCTCAAACCCCTGCAGACTTCTGTCCCTCCAATAACAGAGCAGTATCAAAACGATTACTAGCCAGCAAACTTTCAACTGTCCCTGAAATCACTAACAGGCAGCAGCTCTCTCCCTACACTATCTCTTCAGCACACACAGGCAGAGTGAAAAAACGCTGCAGGGCTTCGGTTTTTATAGGGAAGGGGAGTGGTCCAGGGGAGAGCTTCCTGATTGGCTGCCATGTACCTGCTGGTCTGGGGTGAGAGGGCAAAAAAAAGCGCCAACAATGGCGAACCCAAAATGGCGAACGTCGCGCGACGTTCGCGAACTTCCGGCGAGCGCGAACACCCGATGTTCGCGCGAACAAGTTCGCCGGCGAACAGTTCGCGACATCTCTATTCTTGAAACAAAATTTTTTTTAGATGTAATATTGGTGTGTAGAAAGCCATCTCAGGTCATTGTGCCTGATCCTGTGCTTTCAGAAAGATACAGCATACACAATGTAACTGCTTTCAGATACGCTACTATAAGCTATTATTTGTACTCAATGTAACTTGAGGAGTCATGATTTGAGTGAGCCAGGTGGGTGACTTGGGTGTTTTACAACTGAGTGCTATTCTCATGTGCACCGCTAAGTGGGGCATAGGACCATTTTTAGCAATGTAGGTGTCAAGGAGCTGTTATTTTGTGGCTTTCTCATTGTTCTGCTGCAGGGAGATATCACTCCAACTTGCAGTGCAGTGGTAAAATGAGATTGATTTATTAGAGCATGGCTGAGGGCACGTGGAAAATGAAGAATATCTCTAGCCCCATGTCAAATCAAAAATCGTGCTCTTTTGAAAAATTTACTTCAATGCAGGAATATCCAAAAATCTGTTATCAGACATGACTGACCTGAACAGGATGAAGCCCAGAGACTTTACAGCTGCTCTTCTAACATCATCATTGACATCACTCACCTACAAGAGAGACAGAAGTAAATGTAGCAGGTTGGCAGAAGTTCTTTGCAACTAGCCATCCTAAGCACAGGGTTTACATTAGATACTAGAGCATTCTCTATCAACAGAAGGAAAAAATACCTTTTTGAAGAAATAAGTACCAATCAAGACTTAATTGCATGCGTTGATTTTATGCCTCCATGCCGCATTTCATAGAGCCCAACAAATGTGGCAGGCCGATATACCTTCACTAAACCCAGATGATTGGGAAGAGGCTGCAGAAGATCTTTATGATTTTCTGATCTCCAACAGAGACCACCTCATCCAATTCAAGTTCATCCACCAGCTGTACCTTAAGCTGGCCATAGACGCAAAGATCTGATCGTACGAATCGAGGATTCGTACGATTTTCGAACCGTGTGTGGAGAGTCCCGACATTTTTCGTCCGGCGGAGATCGGTCGTTTGGTCGATCGGACAGGTTAGAAAATTTTTGTCGGCTGCTGATAATATCTCTCCGTGTATTGCCGATCGTACGATTTTCAGTGGGAAACTGTCACTAGCTTTGGTTGGACATAGATATCGTACGATTGCTGTCAGGGGCAGAACATTGCTGATCTGTTCTTTAACTAATCTGACTGGTAAGACTTTGATCTGAATGGTTAGTGGCGGGTCGGGAGATGGGAAAGTCCGATTGTACGATGATTCGTACGATCGGATCTTTGCATCTATGGCCAGCTTTACACTGGTTAAGCGGAGGAAATTTTGCAAACCCACAGAAGTCAGATGTCCTAAATGTCACCACCCAGATACCACATACTACCACATTTGGGAGTGCCCACAGGTACTCCAGTTTCCTGGAACTTGCACGCAAAGAGTGTGTTTATTGGGAATGTAGAATGGGAATGTAGAACATACAGTACTTCCCCTGGTAAAGACTAGAACCCTTATTAAAACTGTTCTATTCTATGCAAAACAATCCATAATTATAAAATGGATGACCCCTCAAAGACCCACAATACAGCACTGGTTAACACTGGTCAATAGTGTCCTTACTAAAATAAAATTGACATACAAGGCTAGAGACTGTCCAAAAAAATTTGAGAAAGTGCGGTCCCTCTGGCTGGAACTACATCCAGAACAGGAGCCTTGAATACCTGTTATAAGTAAACGTGTATAGCCTCCTGTATTGTATTGGAACCTATATGTACTGCTTTGAGTGATTTCTGTTTATGACTCTGACAGCAAAATATAATATATATATTATTCCAATGGTTCCAGCACGCCGACGCTGAGGTATAATATACCCAGGTGCTATTCCATGCCAAATATTCAGTAATCCACAGAATTAGGAATGCACACTGGGAATTTAAAATATCTTCATCTTTATTAAATCATCTTTAAAAAGAAAACAGGTCAACGTTTCGGTCCCCTGCTTGGACCTTTATCAAGACCCAGATTCTTATTTAAAATCACTTTAAATAGTTAAAAACAAAAAGAATTAACCAATCAGTGAACAGCCTCATTTTGGTGCATGACATCACAAAAACTCCTTCCTTCAATAGGTTAATTATATCTATGTGTATTTTTTAAACATCTATGCAACAAAAGTATCCAGAAAACACATACTATATCATTTTATTACAATGTTGTTAAAATGTTGCAACTACAGAAGTTATCTCTGGCTAAGGAAACAGGAAAGGGAGCAGTATTCATTCAATCCATGCGTTGAAAGAGTATTTAATTTTTTGATCCAAAAGACCTCTCTCTGTAGCAATATCTTTGATCTGTCTCCTCCCCTGCTTAAGGGGGGGACATGATCAATCGCAATGTATTTAAATGTAGGGAGTCTGTGACCCATTTCTAAATAATGTTTCGCTACAGGCTTATTGGTCTTACCATCTCTAAATGCCACACTTATTGCAGACCTGTGTCCATCCATTCTCAACCTGAGCGTTAGATCAGTTTTCCCTACATATGACAGACCACATGGACAGGTGATATATATATATGTGTATATTTTTTTTAATTTATTTATTATGCAACCCCTTATCTCTAACTTCTTCCCTTTGTTTGTTAAAATGCAATACAAAGGCACTAAACAAAAGAAAAACTTTGCATGCAGTTTAAAATAGGTTAATAAAGAAAATTACTATTATTTTCCCTTTGTATTTGACTACTGAAAATATTAATAGTAGACCATATATTTATTTTCCTTTATCTCTGATCCTCCAAGGTTCAATACACGTCTGCTGGCCAAGATTGCCTGAAAAATCATAGTCTCTCAGGATGGCTGGCCACAACCTTTATTATTCCATCAATTTTGCAGGATAAGGCAGAAAAATTGGTAGATTTCAAAAAGTAATACTCACAGCCACATGCAGGAGGCGACGGATGGCCTTGTTATTCCCTGAGCCACAGTATGCCATAGCCACAGTATACATTCCAGATCTGCGAAGGATCGGATCCTGAGAGGAAAGAAATTCTTTTTTTAAAGATGGCTAAAAAAAAAAAAACATTCCAAGGAAATTCTGATAAGTTAAGTTGGGAAAATCCCAGTTACTGCTGCAAGCTTTAGATTTTATTGGGACGCCTGCCTTGTATTTTATACAGAGGTAAAACAGATGTGTTCTATTAATTCTTTTGGAATTTTGCTATGTCATAACCAATGACAAACAGAAGACAGAGAGAGAGATGCTTGTCATTTTCACAAAGAAAAAAATTATTACATTTAAAGGACAAGGAAACCCATTATTTTATCCTTGCAGTATATAAGAATGTACCCCTTGCTGAAATAGATCACTAGCTTGCTTTTTTTTAAAAAATACCACTTATATGAATCACTGCTCATCTGTTAAACTCTCTATGTGTCTGCTCTGTCCCGGCCACCATCTTTGCATTTCCTGCATTATCATTTTGGATCAAACGTGCTCACAAAAAAAAGATTTTGTGCGCATGCGCCTTTTGGAAATCGGATCTACTAAGCATGCTCCTAGTCTTGGTCTTCTCTGTGTAGTGTTGCATTGCAGGAATTTCTTTTAATTTAGCCAGTGGTTTTATGAGAAGTGCACTAGTAAAATGATCTACCTTGCAAGGACCAAACATGGAGTAGTTTCCCTACTTGGTCATTATGCTCAATAAATAACAAAATCATAGATTTTTTGTGATTAGAACAAAAGACAAAAATTATGCTCAGCACAAGCTCCATTTTTTGAACTCATGTTGCACAAGAGGGTATACTGCCCTTTTAAATGTGTGTTGAACACTGTTGTTCTCTGCATCAGCCTCACTAACTTGACTAAAAGAAGTATATTTTTAGTTTCATAAACGTGGCACACAATCAACTAGTAGTACAGTTTGTATATTCATCTTACTATATGTTATCAAATGTGCTCTTGTTCTTCAACTACAGTGTATGATTGTTTTGACACAGCAGGATGGGTAGGTAACTCCAACTAACTGCCCTGAAGCTGATGCTTGTAGGTCCACAATAGGCAGAGTATTTTTTCTTATTACACAGTGACCCTGTATAATCTTCATGCAGAAATAGCCTTAACTCTCAGAGCTAATCTTTTAAAGATAACATGCGTGTAAACTAATTAGGTATACCAAACTTAAGGAACATTAAGGTAACCAATTACAAATTTAAAGGAAAAAAAGTAATATTATTATTCCTTAATAGAATACAAATAAATACACACTCAAAACAGCCTCTTTGGTAAACTAGAGTAGAACTTTTTAAAACAGCTGGGTAACTGAAGGACACATTGTTTAAGGCTGGGAGATGCTTCCTTCTCATGGCAATTATATATACCCCCTCTGATTTTAATTTGCAAATTAATACCAATATAGTTAAAGGGATACTGTCATGGGAAAATTTTTTTTTTTCAAAATGAATCAGTTAATAGTGCTGCTCCAGCAGAATTCTGCACTGAAATCCATTTCTCAAAAGAGCAAACAGATTTTTTTAAAATTCAATTTTGAAATCTGACATGGGGCTAGACATTTTGTCAATTACCCAGCTGCCCCATGTCATGTGACTTGTGCCTGCACTTCAGGAGAGAAATGCTTTCTGGCAGGCTAATGTTTTTCCTTCTCAATGTAACTGAATGTGTCTCAGTGGGACATGGGTTTTTACTATTGAGTGCTGTTCTTAGATCTACCAGGCAGCTGTTATCTTGTGTTAGGGAGCTGTTATCTGGTTACCTTCCCATTGTTCTTTTGTTTGGCTGTTGGGGGGGAAAGGGAGGGGGGTGATGTCACTCCAACTTGCAGTACAGCAGTAAAGAGTGATTGAAGTTTATCAGAGCACAAGTCACATGACTTGGGGCAGCTGGGAAATTGACAAAATGTCTAGCCCCATGTCAGATTTCAAAATTGAATATAAAAAAATCTGTTTGCTCTTTTGAGAAATGGATTCAGTGCAGAATTCTGCTGGAGCAGCACTATTAACTGATTCATTTTGAATTTTTTTTTTTTCCCATGACAGTATCCCTTTAACCAAATATTTTTATGGTAACACAAGAAAATGCAAACTGCACTTTTAAAGGACCAGTAACACCAAAATTTTTTACAAAAAAACCGTTAGTATACAACGAAAAATAAACACCTTGACAAATTAAACTTGTAAATTGCAAAGCCTTTGTTTAGAAATAACTTACCGAAACTTCACTTCCTGTCCTCTTCAAAACAGGCGATACGGCGACCATCCATCCTGCAGTGCTCGATTTCTTCTCCCTGGCTATTCTAGTGACAGCTGTGAAGGAGGCTGAGGCTCCGCTCTCGAGTGCTGGCTGGTGGAGCAGGGTTTGTAGTGGGGTTTCCGATGTGCTCCGAGCCTGCCAGTGCCTGAGTGCACCTCACCTTCCCAAGTTAAAGACCACGATTTGTACTTTCGTGCTGCCTCACAATGAAGTCTGTGTTTTACAGTCGCTTCTTCATCCTCCATCCTTGGGTGCTGATTGTGGTGATTATAATAGACAGTGACACGAGGAGATCCCCGGGCTCAGGCAGAGTCCCCAGCGCTCGCTATTACCTCTACTGGAACCAGAGGGTCGGACGCGCAGCTCTCGTGAGACCCCGAACCGGTGATCCCAACGCTAACCCGGGGCTGAACTCTGCCCCTCACAGGAGGAAGAACGAGACTGTGCTGCCCATGATCTATGCCATCACCCCCACCTACAGCCGCCCGGTGCAGAAAGGAGAGCTCATCCGCCTGGCCAATACCTTCTGCCTGGTGCCGCGTTTACATTGGATTCTGGTGGAGGACTCTGTGCACTCTGTGCGGGCCCTACATCTGCTCCCCAAAAAGACCGACTTTGATGTGAGCAGTGGAAAAAAAGGATGGGGAGCTGCCGATGCTGCTGATGCCCCGCTTCCCGCACTGCTCCTCTGCTAAAGACGACATACAGGTGACTGCTTTTGACTCCTGCCCCAGCCAAGAAGCGGCTCACCAGCTCCGTCGGGTGCACAGAGTCCTCCACCAGAATCCAATGCAGGATGGATGGTCGCCGTATCGCCTGTTTTGAAGAGGACAGGAAGTGAAGTTTCGGTAAGTTATTTCTAAACAAAGCTTTGCAATTTACAAGTTTAATTTGTCAAGGTGTTTATTTTTCGTTGTATACTAACGATTTTTTTGTAAAAAATTTTTGGTGTTACTGGTCCTTTAAGTAGGGTTAAAGAAATGTGTTTACCAAAGGTAGTGCCCCACTGGGCAGTCGTGAATTTTATTTGTATAATACCTGCAAGTCATGGGGCAATTATATTGACGAATGGTCAGGTACAGCAAGTAAAACAGCAATTGTAATAACTAATTGAAAGAGAATGCAGGTATAAGGGCAATTATATTATATTGACATGGGGGGCTGCATGCATTGGGGCAAATATATTTAAATACGGACAGGCACTGCTCAAACATGGTGGTGCTTATATTAACTAATGGGAGTGACTGCAGGTACTGCACAAACATACAGCACTTGTTTTAACAAATGAGTGTGACTGCAAGTACAGTAGTAATAATATCAGTCAAATTCAAGACACTTTATTCTAACCATATAATATCCCAGGGGCCCTTGGAAATTTACAGCCTATAAAATTGTAGTCCCTCACACCTAGCTGCTACAAAGAACTGCAACTGGAGTGGGAGGGAGAATGCGCTCGCCCCTACTATTCCCACCACCTACCTCCTTCTCTACCTGCTCCTCAGTTACTGAAAGCAATGCCGCCAGATGACTATGCATGGTGACTTTCCTGAAGTTGTGTTCTCTAAACTGAGCCTGTTTATTTAACCTGTTCATAACTGTATTAGTGATTTACCAATAGTTGCCTATAAATGTTGGCAAACAGGATTAAAAATTGCTCATATATACTACATTCACCTTGTCTCTGCAGAGGCTATCAGCGCATCTGCTTCTTCCATTCGACCATACATGACCATAGCAATGCCCACAGCCAGTCCCCTCAAAATTTTCTCATGCTGAGTCTCTTGGGCATATCCCACCATATCCTCAATTGCCTGAGCATTTTTGGAGCCCAGCATCACTAAGCCAAAAGCCAGTCCTGCTGCCTCTCCTGTGAAAAAATGAATAGTTAAACTTCTTTAGCATTCAAATTGAAACAGAGCAAAATACAGTAAAACATATAAACAATGAAGTTATTGTGGTTTGGGGATATAAGGAGACAACACATTCCACCATGGGAGATATACGAACAGCCCCTATAACAGTGAGGTTACTTATTTCTACTTCAAGGTTCTCCGATGTAAGTCATTAGAAAAACTGAATTTCTAGCATAAATATGCAGAAGCAAAAGAATAAGCAAAAAAAGAAGTCTCTTATAGGGCATCTCTACCCAAAAATTGCTCTTTTGCATACTGAAAGAAAATGTAATCCTAAGCAACTTTCCAACATACATCAATTAAACATGTTCAATAGTTTTCAAAGTTATCTGTAAAAAAATGTAAATCAGCATTTTTGGTCGCAACAGTAAGCGCAACTAACGTTTCCACAGCCTTTGTCAAAATGCAACGGATAATACAAACACCATCATAATGTGGTATACGATAATCTAGTAAACTATATTAACCACTCATGGACCAATATTAGTGGTGCACATTACCTTCAAGGGGCTGGTTCGACTGCGTGGTGCTGGAACCCCTTCTTCGGATATGTGGAGACACTGACCTATGAGCCGTTCCTGAAGTTAGGTATGCAGGGCTGCAAAAGCTCAATAAAACTATATGTGTACACCAAGCGCTAAAGCATAAGTGGTCATTAATGCTGTAAATGAGAACATAAACCATGCACTGTAAAAATAGCTCTTGGGATCAGAATTAAGTATGGGAGGCCGAACAGTATTATTTCAAAATAAACGGTGAATAAGACACCAGTTCATTGAGTCCATTAGGGCTGAGTGTGTTAAGTCTATGAATCCAACGTAATTCAAGCTGTAACAACATCTTCTCTCTGTTGCCCCCCCCTTTTGGGGGGGGGATGTGATCAATCAGCATACACTCTAAACTTGTCAATGTACGCTTATGTGTAAGAAAGTGGAGTGCTACGGGTGCGTCTGCTTTGCCGGTTATCCATTATCATTTGCGGATCTGATGCATATCAACCACAGATTGACTTGCATGTCCAAGTTTACCATTTATTTCATTAGTGCCCATGTGGCCTCTTTTATGTGGGTAAGACTATAACGACGTTTCGAGAACGTATGGCTAACCACAGATCATCCATCAGATCCGCTTTGGATACCGGCAAAACAGAAGCACCCGTTTCTCTCCATTCTCTTACACAAACATACATTGGCAAGTTTGAAGTGTATGCTGATTGATTACATTGCCCCCCCCCCCCGTATACAAAGGGGGCAACAGAAAGAAGATGTTGTTACAACTCGAATTAAGTTGGATTCATAGACTCAGCCCTCATGGACTCAATGAACTGGTGTCTTAATCACCATTTATTGCTTTAATGCTTGGTGTACACGTATAGTTTAGCTGCTCATTATTTAACCGACCATGGGGTAACTTCAGCAACGACTCGTTGGTCAGTGTCCCCACAGATCCGAAGAAGGGGTTCCATCACCACGCAGTCAAACCACTCCCTTGAAAGTAATGTACACCACCAATGGTCTGTGAGTGTAATATTGTTTACTATATCCGAAGAGGCTACTGTCGACCCGGGCAGGTGAATGCAGTATGCACACTAAATTATGCCGGCAGCCCAGCTTCAATGAAACGGTTGAGAAGATCTTTTAGCAGTGTCGGAGGGTCGGGTGAGTGAGGGTTTGTGGGGGCTGGGGAGGCTTTGCGGGGGGCTTTGAGGGGAAATATACCTTGTGCAGCAGCATTTACTTTATACTGACACGTTCCTATGATTTTTATAGGAACGTGTCAGTATCGCTTCAAATGCTTTACGTTTCAATAAGATCTGGTAGTGGGACTGTTTTTTAAGTTACACAGTATACTGCCATTACGTCACTGCTCACGATATGTTACATCGGGTTCCCACCACAATGTATATTTAAGATGGTGTTTGTATTAACCGTTGCACTTTAATAAAGGCTGTGGTTGCTTACTTTAGTCGCGCTTACTGTTGCGCCCACAATAAAATTACCTTATTTTCACCATAAGACCTGCGAGTGCTGCTTTATTCCAAGACTGTTCTGTATTTAGACTGAGAATTGCACCCAGGCACTAGTGACTGCTTTATCGTGAGTGCCAGTACTCCTTTTGATAGATATATATTATATATATATATAATATATATATATAATATATATATATATATATATATATATATATATATATATATATATATATATATCTTCACATAGACCCGCACTCCAAATTTCCTTTATTGCATACCACACACGTTTGGCCCACCTTCTGGCCTCTCTAGCAATGTTTTTATTTGACCTCATCTCTCAATGTTTTTGTTTCAAACAAAGCTTTTTTTGTTGGATCATTTCCTGCCTCCTGTCAGTCCTGATCTCTGCTCAGTCTTCCTTGCCTCTTTATTTTCTAAGGTGTACTCCGACCAGATTTAAAGCATCTAGGGCTGAAAGTTTTGGTGTAGCAGGGAAAGATAAACTACAGTCAGGAACCTCTGCTGGCTCAAGACCCACAGAAGACCTCTGGCTGGAACCCCAATAAGCCCTGCTCTAACATAATAGTATCCTCGGAGAGAACTATATTGCTGCAGTAGCTTTCCTTTCCGGAAGTGCACTTTTGAACATTCCATAAACTGCAGTATTTGAAGTGTTGATATTAAATACAGTTGCTCTGTTGAATAGCAGTATAGGAAATCATTATTTGATCAGGGGTGCTTCTATAATGAGGGTACTTAAGAATCTAGCCTCAGTCGGATAAATCGAAGTCACCAAAAGGGGAGGCATTTGAGCCACTGTAACATCCCGGTATTTAGAATACACAAATATAGTGTAAGAACCATTTTGAAAAAAGTGACTGCTTGCCTTACAGATCCTATTTATATTTATAACTAGCTACTCTTACCATCCCCCTTTCAGCTTGTTTGGCATAATTTCTCAAACAGCACCAACCAGTTATTTCAAACAATAACCAAATAAAAAAATATATAATTTATATTATCCTCACCAGTAACCGCATCATTCTGATACAAGTTAGTTTTCAGAAGGTCGTACACATCTTGTCGTGCAGTCCCCAGGGCTGCCAAACCAAGCCCCAGACAACCACCATGCCTCACAATCTAAAAAAACAAGAAAAAAAGAGGCACACAATTATCCAAAATATACATCATAAAAAATGCATAATATTTACCCAATTGGAAAAGCATTGGGGGGAAAAGTTACATTATTTCAAAATATGTTTGTAAAAAAGATATAGCCTTTTTTTACCAGTGGAAACAAAATAACTTCTAGTTTAGAAACTTACCCCCACATGTAATAAAAGGAACTAAGTTTGCCCAGGAGCAGTAACCAGTAGCAACCAATAAGATGTTTGCTTTTAAACATGTGACTAGGAAATTCTACCTGCTGATTGGTTGCTATAGGTTACTGCCCTGGGCAAACTTAGTGCCTTTAATTACATAACCCCATTAAAGTGCTAAAACTAAATCTAAAACATTCACGTACGTAGAGGAAGCTGTGAGTTTCAGATAGTTTAGAAAGTATACCAGACTGCAGAGTTTATACGTTTATTAGCAGCAGTATGTAAGGCAAATAAGAAGAGTGCTAACTAAATAGTTAAAAATGTTTGTTAGTACTAGAAAAATATAACATTTTTAAGAAAATCCTCACACTTTTGCTGGCATTCTTAAGCTGGTTCAGAAGGTAGTCTATGATGTCACCTCCATGGTTGGCATGAATGAGTCCAAGAGCATAGAGTCCTCCTCCCTCCTGGTATGCAGATCCCGGTGAGGTGTCTTTAGGTAAATAAGTTGCCATTAGCTGAAGAGCCTCTTTTTCGTGACCCTAAGAAACAAATGTAAAATATCAGAAAAGGTCAAGCTGAATACATGTACAGTATAATCTATTTTATTTCAGATAGCTAAATCCATGCAGTTCCATAAACACAGATGACTGTTGACCTTGACCCTGGTGCGTGCAGTAGTCGGTTTCTTCCTTGTTGTGTACCTCCACCAAGGTACAGTTCAAACTGGAACAATCTAATAGCGTAAGCAAGGAAAAACCTGGGAGGTATCTGCTCAAGTTATTTTATTGGTATTTAACACTACATGTTTCGAGCCTCCTGGCTCTTTGTCAAGTGTAATACAAATTAGTATAGGTGAGGCAAATAAAGTGTAAAACAGGAAATGACATAGTTCAACACTTGGACAAATACCTTCCTATTAAGGACTTTCTGATTGGACTATGGGCTCTCACATTCACCTAAAGGGGGAGGGGGTTTGGGAAATAACGACTGCAACTATGTCATTTCCTGTTTTACACTTTATTTGCCTCACCTACACTAATTTGTATTACACTTGACAAAGAGCCAGGAGGCTCGAAACATGTAGTGTTAAATACCAATAAAATCACTTGAGCAGATACCATCTCTTCTGCCTCCCAGGTTTTTCCTTGCTTACGCTATTAGATTGATCCATGCAGTTCCCTTAACTAACCCCCTCCCCACTGGCTTCATTTCATCGTCATCATAAGCCACACAAGGTCAGTGGGTAATTATATACACTGACACAGTGGGACTGACTAAGCAAATACTAAATGCATGTAATATAAGAGGTGCAACAAGTCTAAAATGTAAGTCCAGTCAGGGCCTAGGTCAAACTCCTTTGAATTACGACACACTGACAGGGCTTCAAATAAGACAATTAACAGCATAAAAATTAGGCAGAGGTAATATTCCAATATAGAAGAAAAAGTTGCATCCTTTTGTAATTTGTTTTGTTCAATATGGGTGCCATGTATCCACACAGCACAAAAGGAGTCCTTGACTAAAGGGTGGCCAAAGATATATGTAAAGTTTAAGGGAAAATCAATTTAGCTAACATTAACCTGCTTAATCATTTACTTAAAGCCATTTGATTGGAAGTGCTTCCTCTTCAATTAATGCAAGTAATGCAGCCCACTAAGTTTTGTTTTCCCAGATGTTTGGGAGCACCACGAAGCACCAAATTTAGATCAATGCAGATCACTCAAGGAGTAATCATAATATTTAATAGTTCTTAAGGGATAAAAGACATGTATACAATTTGTATCTTTTATAGATAACACAATCTTTGCCATAACTCACCTTATGAATGACACCTAAACTGGTTGTTGCTGTGAACTTTGCCCAGTTTGTGGCTCTGGCTAACCATTCCAAATTATCTCTGAGGATAGAATAAAAGGATAATTACGTTAAAATCAAGACAAACTATCATGGAAGCATATGATTTCTGCAAGGTGCTAATCTTACCTGAGGAACCGATCACTGGTAGTGCCACAGTGCATGAATGAATTTGCTATAACAGTTGCTGTGTGACACACAGAATTTCTTACAGCATCCTAAAGAAAGAAAAATTATATGAAACCATAAGTTACAGCAAAACCTTCACAAACAGCAGCATATTGTTGTGCTTTGAGCTAAACTGGCACAAGGAGGTAGTTTATTTCCTTAGTGTTTTTTAAGATCATCAAGTCTGTATTAATGTTCCGTATCAAAAATTGCAAGTGTAGTTCTATGGCCATCTCACCACTGAGGATCTTTACCATCTTGGAGATCTGATCTTTTGGTTCAGGGTTCTGAAAATTTTACACGAATCAAACAAGAGTTTTATTCTCTATATACAGCAATAAATATCTCCACTTGTCTCAAATAAAGCTTTACAATGATCGCATGCTGAGGTCTCAACTAAAACTTCATGATTGCTCATTGCTGATTTGTGCGAGTGCCATTTGCAGATATTATTATACAAGCGTATATGACTTCTACAAGTAGCAGTAGTACTAAATAAAGCACCACGCACATAGAAATTGAATATTAGCTTCACTCATGGATGTTTGTTTTCTGAATATAGCTTATTTTAGAAGCATAAATCTAGGATTCCATTATTCAGTACTGACTATGTCTATTTCTTAACTCTACATTTGAACACCTGGATAACTGAAATCATAAGACAGACATTTCACAACGCTAATAAACATGTCCTGCCAACTGGTTAGACAGTGGATTACATTTGTTGTAGTAACACCACAATATTAATTTGCTCTTAATAAAACTGACTACTTTTTGTGTGATAGGGAACTATGGAGATTATCTAATAAATAGCTTTAAGATTTTTAACTGTCTAGTAACCAATCAGAAGGTAGCATTAACTGGCCAGCTGTTGAAAACAAACATCTGATTTGTTGCTATGGTTTACTAGATGTGGGCTTATGTACCATAAGACTTTTTATTACATAACCATGTTAGACTGTAAGATTCACTGAGACAGGGACTGCTGTGAATTATTTATAACCTATGTAAAACACTACAGAAATTGTTGGAAATAAAGTGTAATATGTATTAGTCACTGAGCTCTCTGCTACATCATTATTAGCAACTTGTCAGTGGAGTCAAGAAAAAGACAAACACGTTTTGGCACTTGGGGACTGGTGATAATCAATATAATTCTGTGCCAGCCCATTTTCATTGTTCCCATTGTTTGTTTTTTTTCTTTTTGCTCAAGTCAAGTTTATTGATAAACAATGTACCAAACAGTGATATATCAGAAAGTACACAGGTGTTACAAAATACTTGAGACATATCAATAAGTTCATTTCTTGTAATACATTGAGAATCATTGGTAGCAGACTAACCCTTTGTGGCAAATCGCCTGTATCACCTGTGTTTTAATACACAAGCGTTGTATCTAACCATTTCTGCCAGATTTCCCATCTGTCCTGGAGTTGCCCTTTTCTAGTTAATATAATTTTTTCTTTATTACTCATGGAGGCGACAGCTTGGTACCAAGAGGTTATGGTTGGAGGGGAACTGCTTTTCCAGTTCGTTATCTGACGCATGGCATGAAACAGGGCCTTAGATATAAACTGCCTGTATTCTACCGGAGCACACTCCCTAGTCCCAATTCCCAGGAGGCACAGATCAGGGCTATCTGAAAGCATAGAATCAATTATCTTTCGTAGGTGCTACAGGACCCCAGCGCCAGTACTGTTGTACCAAGGGGCACTGGCCACAAAGTATGCAAGAAATTGGCATGTTGCTCCCCACACCTTAAGCATACATTAGAAACATTAGGATACATCTTGCTAAGTTTGCTCCTAGTGAGGTATGCTCTATGTAGCATGTACTTATTGTAGCAATCTGTTGTTGTAATTACATGATACATACAATCGTGCTCTCATGGCTTCTTTCCATTGGCTGTCTGTTACATACGTTAGGTCTCTTTCCCATGCCTCCCTGCTTTTAACTGGTTTATTACCACTTAGAACACTATGCAATTTTCTGTACACGTTAAATAGTTCCCCTTTTGGATTTTCCCTCTGGAGGATTGCCACCCATTGGAGAGACATTCAGTCTGATTGGATGCAGTTTATTTTGTCTGACCAAGGCTGACCTTAGTTGCTGGTATACTTGCCATTGTGTATTAGTTAGTTTGTGCTGGGCTTTTAGTTCCACAAAGGGTTTAGGTGATTCATCCGCCCATATGTCTGCAATAGCTTGTACCCCCATTTTTGAGCCAGCATTTAGGAGGTATTATGTGGGCCCATGTGAGGAAACCTTGCATTGTTCCAGAGTGGCGTTTGAGGATCATGGTGAGTATAGACTATTAACACATGGAACTTATCCAAGGCCACCTTTGCATGTGAAGGATAGGATTTAGGTGTTGTTCAGTTGTCCCAATAAACATCCCAAGGAAAGTTAGATGAAGGAGTCAATGCCTTCCAAAGCTTATATAGGGTTGGGAGGCTTAAAGATTTATTTCTGTGGGGCATTGGGTCACCAGAGATTCAGCTGCTATTACCCGCATTTTCTGAATTTTTTTTGTCCCATGTAGCTTTGCTTTTTAAAAGCAGATATTTCAGCTGCCCTCTACGGTACGGCCTTAAAGGCATCCCTAACTGTGAGCGCGTCAGCCAAGCCACTATTCAGTTGAAAGAATTCTTTAATAGAGGATTCTAGTGAGGCCTCATTATCAAAGAATTTTGAGCCACACTGGGTTCAGGGACCATCTTGGTGTTTGCTTTTTGCAGTCTAATTGAAGCAATAGTTCTAGGGGGGAGTGATTGGAGATCCCTCTGGGCAGATACTGCACTGCTTTAACTAATGGCAGGATTGGGCTAACAGCCAGAGCATGGTCTATCCTCGATAAGGAAGAGTGTTATTGCGAGAAGCAGGAGTAATGCCTGGTGCTTGGATAGAGGGACTTCCAGATTTCAACCAGTCCTAGGTCGTCTAATAGCTGCTACAGCTCATTATTTCTGTGTATCACAATCTGATCCTCCCTGACCAACTTATCCAGTTCTGGGTTTAACAGCGTGTTAAAGTCCCCCATGGCCACAGTGCTAGTAGGGGATATTGGGACATAAACTGTGGTAACGCAATTATGCAGTCACTCTTGAAAGGGGGGGATATAGACACTCTCCAGGATTAACTCCAATTATTTATATACTCTGCACAAATATATACCTTCCTATAGTATCTGTCTTAATTGTGCCTAACACAAAAGGTACCCCAGTTAGGCTGGGTTCCGTAAGCAACTTCCAATCCACATTTTTTCTTTTAAGATATCAAGTACTAGTCACCTCTATTGACAGCGGCAATGCAGGCCTCTTACTTTCTCCTGCGCCATTTTACAGCATTTATGTGTACAATGGACAGATTACAATTTGCAACTTTCTCTTCAGCAGTGTTTTAAAAAGACAAAACATTACAGTCCGCACAAAAACGATAGCCTGCCTTAACACCCCTTCCCCAACTTGGGCAGAATTCACCACTCCATTGAGAGATTTACTGAGGAATTCAGAAAAGGGAAATCATGGTTTAAAAATCTTGGATTAATTGGATAAAATTGATTTTATGGATAACCAGTACACCCTGTAAAGGTGGCCATACACGGGCAGATAAAGCCCTGCATATCCAGTCGTTTATGGACCAATTTGACAGCATTTACCCTGTATCGGGCTTCCCTTGGCGCATCGTTAATTCAATCGTTGGCCATATGCCGCAACGTTCGATATTACCCCAGATATAGCCATGCCGTTAGTGGCATATCGGGGAAAGATCCCCTCGTTTGGCGATGTCGCCCAACGAGCGGATTCTTTGAGTCTATGGCCACCTTAATTCGGAGCTTTCTGGATGCTGGGGTTCCGGATAACGGATCCTACACTGTAGTACAGAAAACTTTATATGTTTTCTAGTGATGGGTAATTATAAAAATTTTAAAAAAGAACGTTAAATGGATAGAAAAACTAACAGAAATATACATTTTCTACCAACAAAAGTTGAGATGCAAAGACAACAGCCACAGACCTAATGTTGATGCACTCTAAGCATTTTAAAGCAGGAGTTTCAATGGAAAAATGTTCAATGCTAATAAAAAAATAAAATGATTAGAGTGATACGCTGGACATAGTTCAACGGAATCTACTGACAAATGTGCTGGAATCTTTTACAACTGACCACACTGATAGGTGAAATCGTATACTGATGGGAATCTGATGCATTTTCTGGTCCCCTCTGATCTTGCAATTGGGTTATGATAAGAGGATTAAGTCAGCCCTGCTTTTCCTGCATGAGCTGATCAGTGCTAGTGCTTTCACAACAAGGTTTGATTGGAGAGATACATACTAAAGAATGGCCATTTGCACATGAACTGTTATTATCAACTATAAAACCATTAACCCACAATGCCAACAAAAGCTTCTTGTAAGACTGACCAGCAATATAGAGAAATGATTATACTGAGAACACTCAGGGCCCACACAGTTTTCATATAGGTGGTCTAAGGTGAAGAAGTTTAGGGATGAGTTTTCTGTTGTAGTTTTTATTTCTAAATTACACTGTTAAGAAATGCAAATAATTCACTCTAACAAAATATAAAATTCCTGAACCACAAGTTTATTTTTTTAATTGTAATATTGGAGTGTAGGCAGCCATTTCAGGTCATTTTGCCTGGTCGTGTGCTTTCCAGAAAAAGAGCCATGCCACTTTAAATCCCTCTCCCTCCTAGTGAGGCCTCATTATCAAGAATTTTGAGCCACACTGGTTGAGGGACCATCTTGGTGTTTGCTTTTTGCAGTCTAATTGAAGCAATAGTTCTAGGGGGGAGTGATTGGAGATCCCTCTGGGCAGATACTGCACCGCTTTAACTAATGGCAGGATTGGGTTAACAGCTAGAGCATGGTCTATCCTCGATAAGGAAGAGTGTTATTGCGAGAAGCAGGAGTAATGCCTAGTGCTTGGATAGAGGGACTTCCAGATTTCAACCAGTCCTAGGTCGTCTAATAGCTGCTACAGCTCATTATTTCTGTGTATCACAATCTGATCCTCCCTGACCAACTTATCCAGTTCTGGGTTTAACAGCGTGTTAAAGTCCCCCATGGCCACAGTGCTAGTAGGGGGATATTGGGACATAAACTGTGGTAACGCAATTATGCAGTCACTCTTGAAAGGGGGGGATATAGACACTCTCCAGGATTAACTCCAATTATTTATATACTCTGTACAAATATATACCTTCCTATAGTATCTGTCTTAATTGTGCCTAACACAAACGGTACTGCTTTGCGTATGAGAAGCGTAACACCAGAGGAATAATTTGTGTGTGCTGCGTGGTATGCCCACCCCACCCAAGGTTTTTTTGAGAGCCATGACTTTTCCCCCAGTTAGGTGGGTTTCCTGTAAGAATGCAATTTCCACATTTTTTCTTTGAAGATAATCAAGTACTAGTCGCCTCTTTATTGGGCAATTGAGGCCTCTTACGTTCTCCTGGCCATTTTACAGCATTTGTGTACAATGGACAGATTACCAATTTGCAACTTTCTCTTCAGCAGTGTTAAAAGACATAAACATTACAGTCCCGACAAAACATAGCCTCCCTTTACACCCCTTCCCCAACTTGGGGCAGAATTCACCCACTCCATTGAGGATTCACTGAGGATTCAGAAAAAGGAAATAATTTTTAATTGGATGGATTAATTTTGGATTAATTGGATAAAATTGAGTTTATGGTAAACAGTCACCCTGTAAAGGTAGCCATACACGGGCAGATAAAGCTGCCGATATTGGTCGTTTGGACCAATTTGACAGCTTATCTGCCCGTGTATGGGGGATTCCCGATCGATATCTGGCCACGATATCGATCGGGAAGGTTTGATTTTTAACCAACCGACCCGTCGGAGCCCCTTGGCGCATCGTAATTCGATCGTTTGGCCATACGGCCGAACGTTCGAATTACCCCAGATATAGCCATGCCGTTAGTGCCATATTGGGGAAAGATCCGCTCGTTTGGCGATGTCGCCCAACGAGCGGATCTTTGAGTCTATGGCCACCTTAATTCAGAGCTTTCTGGATGCTGAGGTTCCGGATAACGGATCCTACACTGTAGTACAGAAAACTTTATGTTTTCTAGTGATGGGTAATTATACAATTTTAAAAGAACGTTAAATGGATAGAAAAACTAAACAGAAATATACATTTTCTACCACAAAAGTTGAGATGCAAAGACCAACAGCCACAGACTACTGTTGATGCACTCTAGGCATTTTAAAGCAGGAGTTTCAAATGGAAAAATGTTCAATGCTAATAAAAAAATAAAATGATTAGAGTGATACAGCTGGACATAGTTCAACGGAACCTACCTGACAAATGTGCTGGAATATTTTACAACTGATCACACTGATAGGTGAAATGGTATACTGATGGGAATCGGATGCATTTCTGGTCCCTCTGACCTTGCAATTGGGTTATGATAAGAGGATTAAGTCAGCCTGCTTTTCTGCATGAGCTGATCAGTGCTAGTGCTTTCACAAAAAGGTTTGATTGGAGAGATACATACTAAAGAATGGCCATTTGCACATGAACTGTATTATCAAACTAAAACCATTAACCCACAATGCCAACAAAACAGCTTCTTGTAAGACTGACCAGCATATAGAGAAATGATTATACTGAGAACACTCAGGGCCACACAGTTTCATATAGGCTGGTCTAAGGTGAAGAAGTTTAGGGATGAGTTTTATGTTGTAGTTTCTACTTCTAAATTACACTGTTAAGAATGCAAATAATTCACTCTGCAATATAAAATTCTATGGTACACACAAGAAACTAAACTTCCCATAATTTTTCCCTGATACAAAATTAAGGAGTTTACAGCCATGAAAAATACCAGATGGCTTAAATTAGCCCTCCCTAACAAGCAGCAACCTTCTCTACTCTGCACAGAGCAGAATCTTAATCAACTTGTTCCTTTATGAATCATATATAGGTTTCTTATATCTTACTTCACATAGACCAAATATGCATTTCCCTCAAAATCACATTTATAACTAAGACTTTAGCAAACTTACATCTTATCCACAGACTCAGAGATTTCTGCCCAGAAATCATTAACCACAGCATTCAATTTGTGCAATACAAATTCCTGTAAGACATGAAAGCATATGCTCAGTATGTAAGGCCTAACATTTGTGCAAACAATTCATTTAATTTTTCATAGAACATCTGTACATATAAACACATATAACACATATAAAAAGGATATATCTTAAATCCCTGTGCAACATCTGATTGTGGTGTATAGTACAACAGTCTCTACATTATTCCCATTACATAAAAATGTATTATAAATAAACTTTTATTATCGTTTCTATATGTAGGATGATTAACATCTTAAAATCTATTCAATTGGGAACCTTATTTAAACAACTCAACAAGCTCTAAGTAGTGTTGCACTTTAATGGGCCAGCATACACCCATCTCAACATGAGTTCAATGCATAGGGCTTGCTGTACATACTTTTTGCTAATTGTTTCATAATCTAATTCTCTACCTTGCAAGGACCAAACATGACGTAGCTTGTTTCCCTGTTTACCCTATTAAACGTAATATTAAAACAATAGGCAAGTATGCACAGCACAAGTCCTATCCTGTGAGCCCATGTTAAAAATGGGATGTACTTGGCGGCCTGGCTGGTAAAAATGATGGTTGATCCCAATGTTATTAACAGGGAAAAAAGATAAATATATAGGAAGGCCGGTATTTTTTTCCAGAAAAAGTGGCAACCCTAGATGTACTGCCCCTTTAAATTGATGCATCATACTTCATTGCTGTCTGAGCACTTCTCGAGTCATCACAAACAGTTTTGTTATAGGTTACACAATATAGGCCTTTTTAGCTAGCTTTTTCCTAAAAAGATGTTTGAGCCAATTAAATTTAAATTGGCAAATTATATTTTAGAGAGAATACAGTGTTCTATAGCTCTTATGTCAGAATGTGCAAATAGAAAACATATTTAACCACGTTTTTGTATTCCTAAGTCTATCCGAAACTCAAACGGTCCTTAATGGAGTTGCATTCGCAAGATTATTTATCTAGTGCAGACTGTGGTGTCGTCAGAAGATTCACAATAAAAGATTCTGTAATAAAATACTATGCAGGGTTCTTTCCTCAAAGTGTACCCCAAGAACATGATCTAACATGAACATGGCTAAATACATTATATGTAATCTAACTTTGTTTTTGTACCTTTAGCTGTGGTTCATCTTCATCCAGAAGGGAAAGGATTCCAGCTGAAAAATAGCAAACAGTGCATGACGCTGGATCACAAGATTGTTGTATTGCACAATGCAATGTTTTACAAACTACGATCAAGCACAATCCTGCAGTTGATGGTAATTGTGTATACATGCTCATGAAGCAGAAACATGCATTTCCTTTTCACTGCACTTCCACAGGTACAATGTCTGACCAAGCTTATTTAAAATGATGTTCTGTATATGAGAGGAATAACTTGTTCATTGCAAGCAGGGTCGGACTGGGGGGCCCGGGGCCCACCGGGACTGGTGTCTAGGGCCCCCCTCTGGCCCCCGCTACCTACTTGTTAGGCGAATCGCCGCTCGGCATAATTGCCCAGGCGGCGCATCGCGCATGCGCAAACGGCGCGCATGCGCAAACGGCGCTGCGATGCGCTGAATTTTTTTTTTAAAAACTGTTTGGGAGAGGGGGACTGGCCCGGCGGGGGCCCACTAGGGTCGGGGCCCACCGGGTATTTTCCCGGTATCCCGCCGGGCCAGTCCGACACTGATTGCAAAACAAACGGCCAGATATCACACTTTGCTTTGTACAATTGCGCATCTATGGCAAATTGTGATTATAAGGGTCTTATTTACCCTACCAACCAGGCAGTGGAATAAGGGAGGGCCTGAATAGAAAGTTAAGCAATGAAAAGTAACAATAGCAATAGAATTGCAGCCTCACAGAGCAAACGTTTTTGGTTTTGGTCAGTGACCCCCATTTGAAAGCTGGAAAGAATCAGAAGAGGAAAGCAAATCATTCAAACACTATACAAAATAAATAATGAAAATAAATTACAAAATTGCTAGGCTGATCTATAACCTACTAAATGTTAACTTAAAGGTGAACCACCCCTTTTAAAAAATTTAGCCTCACCTGTCACCACCATTTTGACAATCTAGAATAGCGGCAGTACAACTCACAGCAACCCTTAACAGCCATTGTCAGTGAATGCCAAGACTGGCAGGTGGAGTCCAGCGGAGTAGACTTGTTCTACACAATAGCCAGGACACACAACTGATTTATAAAAGCACACTGAGGTTTCTTAGAAAATAACAAGGAATTTGATTTTGCCTGCAGCAAAGAAGCAGTGGGTGTGATCATGAAATGCTTCATTCAAGTTGAAGTCCCCAAAATGGGTTTGTAATTACTCCGTGGGTGTTTGATACCATGGAAAGTGAATGACTGGCCTGGTCATTGATTTGTACAAGGAATCATACTATACACACACAGTCATGTGAGGCCTGGTGTCAACAACGGAATCTCCAGTGTCTGTGTTGCTGCAAAATAATCTATTATTAAATCCATAAGAGCAGCCACACAACTGCATATTTACACGTACATGCCAATACCCAGATAGAAGTAACAAGATGGGCTTCTGTCACACACCAGCCAATGACTGTGCACAATACCACACATGAGCTTCCACCACTTAATTGCTTAGAAAAAGTTCCAGCTTTTTCTGCTGTGCTTCGGTTTAAAGCTTAGTGCCCCCATGTACATCCTGTCATGTATAACCGGGTATTTCGTAAAGCTCCTGTCCCTCTACATTGGTCTCGGTTTCAGGCCTCAGCACTAGACAATGAGTCAGCGGATCCAATTCTTTCCTTCTCGAGCATTTTTCCTTCCCTCACCCTGTCTCCCTCTCACGCTTCTCCCACAAAAATGTCGTTCCTTACCGGCAGAAGTGATCATGATTACGGTGCCGCCTATACGTTGTTAAGAGAAATCCAGGTACTGCACTGTAGTCCCGGCAAGATCCCGAATCAATCTGCTGCGACCGGCCCACAATACGCGTCACTGCGGAAACGGAAGTACAGCTTGGGAACGCGGACGTACAACTTTGACTGAGCATGCGCAGTGGAAACGATATTCATGCGACCAAAACAAGAACCGGGTGTGCTCCGGCTTAAATGTACTTGTTCGTACAGATCGCATGTTATGGTGGTTTAAACCCACTATTAAGATGGTCGGGTCTGTGAGTAGACATTATTCTGGGAAGCAAATTTCCAGTATTTTTCATTGGCATTTGTTATCAAAGGCTCTGTAATTTGGTAACTATTACCAAATGTAATCCCCACCCCTACTTCCAGAAAGTAATATTCTGAAACAATATGAAGTTCGTAAGGACGCACCGAATCGACAATTTTAGGATTCACCCAAATTCCTTGTGAAAGATTCAATCGGAATCGGAACCCTAATTTGCATATGTAAATTAAGGGGGAAGAGAACCACACGTGCAACACATGTTTACGTGATTTTTTGGATTCCAATACGGCCAGACACTTGGATTTGGCTGAATCCGAATCCTGCTAAAAAAAAGGCCAAATCTTGGCGAATCCCAAACTGAATCCTGGATGTGATGCATCATAATTATTTGTGGTTTTTGAGGTATTAACTATTCAGCTAAGGCCCTGAATAGAAAGATGAATAATAAAAAGTAGCAATTACAATACGTGTGTGGCCTTGTAGAGCATTTATTTTTTAGATGAGGTCTGTGGAAAAAAACCCCCCCCATGAAGGCCAGTTGAAAAGTTGTTTAGAACTGGCCATTCTATATAATAAAAGTTACCTGAAAGGTGAACCACCTCTAATGAAAGGAAAGAACTGCAAGACAGAAGCATACTGCAGCAGCCCACCTCTGTAATTTCCTCTATGTTCCCTGATGTCTTGTATACTATGTTTAGGTTAGTTAATTGGCTTAAGGTGGCCATACACGGCCATGGACAAGGTTTGATTTTTCCTGCAATCAAGGACTGCATTGGCTTGTTGATGTGGTCCTACGACCTGTCGGTGCCCATTTCCTTCGTAGGGTTAATCAGATTAACCCTACATCACCCTGCCTTTGGTGGGCATATCGGGTTAAGATCCACTCGTTTGGCAACCTTAGCCAAACCAGCAGATCTTATTGTGCATTGCCAACTTTACTCACACAATGGTCTATTTTCTTGGTCATGTTTGGACTAGGCACAATTTCCATTTAAGTATATGACACACTGCATAGTTTAGGTGCTTATTCACTGGCTGAAAACAGTAGACTATATACTACATGTACAATTAGGCAGTGATGTTGGTACACCCCCCGTTATTTGCTGATGTAAACAGAGCTTTGTTCTGTCATCTTGTCAGCAGAACAATGGACATGTGACAAGGTTTTCTGACACCTCAGCTGAAGAAATTTGATGCTCACTCTGTGTTCTCTGCTTCAGGTTGATGGAAAGGGGTGTTTCTCCACTTATATTTATTTTATTACTCCACACATATTTCAACAATGACCCAAACAATCTCACTGAATTTAAATAATCAGTTGGCACTGATAGTACAGTCAGTAATTGGCTTGAATCAATGCTTTTGAGCCAAGAACTGTCTGTCCCTGATGTGCAAGGCAGTTTCCATTAAAATCATTGGACGTAGCACAGGTAGTATCATGTATCTATTTCCCTGCAAAGAAGACCCATTTGCCATTAGATACAGACCCTGAAAGTGGCTATACATGCCCAGATCCCATACAGGGACAGACAAACTAGCAATTTAGTCTGAATGGTCGAATCTGCAAGTTATACTGCCTGTGTATGGCCACTTTTGGACTTGCAAAATCAGTTGAGAAAAGGGACAGCTTAAATTGTGTTGGGCAATTTCAGCCCCTACATGGGCAGTAGCCACCTCTTGTTTTTACATCCGGAGCCAATGTGTTGGCTCCTACATGAACACACTCGGCTGATTTCAGCATGATAATGCGAAGCCTCACTTTCTTCACTGAAATCAGCCAAGTGTGTTCACACTGGAGCCAACACAACGGTTCTGAATGGAAAAAGCCAAATTCTTTTTAGCTTCCTAAGATTTTGCAGACTGCACATTTCAATCTTTCCAGTCCCATGCCAGGCTTTGTATTCCAGTCCTCAGTTCCTTACAATGTAAACTTCCTTCTTCAAGATGAACAGCTTTGCCCCTCACTTACTGCTTGAATGCTGTAGCCACATACTCTAATACATCAGGCTGCATAAACTGTCTAATCCAGTACTATGTACCATAGACATTGTAAAAAGTGGGTGCACAATCCGCAATCCCGCTCTCTCAGAAGCATCAATAACAGTTATGCTGCAAAAGCAGCTTTTTCAGGAGTATACAGTATGTAAGAAAACACAGGTTTGTGTAGAATACTAATATATAGAGAGAGAGAGAGAGAGAGAGAGAGAGAGATACTGCATATTTAGTGTCAAATATTAGAATATTTATAATGTGCAGACAATGCAACCATGAGAAGTAAACAGAAAAGGAATAATAAAAAAATAGAAATACTTAAAAACTCTCTTCCCTACCTAGCTACAATTACAGTGTGCAGTTAGTAACACTTGGATTCCAGCATTGAAAAATGACCTTTGGCAAATGTAGCAGGGAGATGCTTACAACTATGTGTTGGGAAACGCTGGTGCAAAGCTCTACCTGAAACATTTTCAAATCCCTGGAAATCTCTTTCTGGGCCAAACTTTCTCATCGTCTTTCGGAGGAAGGTTTAAGCTATTTTTTGATTTGATGGTTTGTGTACGTGAAACAGGTCAGGTCCTGACAGAGAGGGATTGTACAAAGCTGAAGGTTATACTGTCACAGCATGCAGGAAGTGTATTGTTATGATTGCACTTTAGCTTAAATATTAGCCATCCTTACCATATAACAGATGCAGTGTGTTTCTACAGTAAATCAGCTATGAAAGACTGGAATCAGGTGTGTCTGTGGAAAACCTTTGCCCAACTGAATGAGCACATGACGCTAAGCCAGATTCAGTTTTGAAAAAACTTCTCCCAATTCAGTTCTAAATTTCGGCAAAACATATGTTCATCCTCTAAAGATTTTTTTTTGTATCCAGTTTTTATTAAGACATTTTCAGATAATAAACAGGGGCCTCAAGATGTATGTACCTTAAAAGGACACATCTGTTACAGTGCATGATCTAAGCATCACATTTTATAGAACAGTTTCCAGTACAGGTATGGGATGCGTTAACTGGAAACCCATTATACAGAAAGCCATGAATTATGGGAAGGCCACTTCCCATAAAGTCCATTATAAGCAAATAATAAAGTTTTTTTATTTTAAAAAATGATTTCCTTTTTCTCTGGTGGTAAAACAATACTACTGGGTTTAATCAATGTTTCAATGATGTTTAGCAGCCATAAGGTATGGAGATCCAGATTATGAAAAGACCCCTTATCCAGAAAACCCCAGGTCCCGAGCATTCTGGATAACAGGTTCCATACCTTTAATATGTAATACAGGTAAGGGATCAGTTATCCAGAAACCTGTTATCTAGAAAGCTCCAAATTACAGAAAGGCTATTACCTATAGACTAAATTTTATCAGATAATCCAAATTTTTAAAAATGATTTCCTTTTTCTTTGTAATAATAAAACAGTAGCTTGTAATTGATCCAAGCTTAGATATAATTAATCCTTATTGGAAGCAAAGCCAGTTTATTTGGTTTATTTAATTTACATGATCATACATGTACACGATTTTCCAGTAGACAAGGTATGAAGATCCAAATTACGGAAAGAACCATTATCTGGAAAACCCCAGGTCCCGAGCATTATGGATAACAGGTCCCATAACTGTATCTTTCTGGATCTAATACCAACAGTCACACATGTATGCTATAAAATGACAGGTGAGTTTTTATATGCCCATGTGTGAACAATTAGCAGCAGAAAGGAGGCCAGGTTTATGGAATATCTCCATACAACCAAGTGAGGATTTAATATATAAATGGATTTGTATCATATCTCTAAATTCTGCAAAACAGAAGAATGAAACCATAACTGCCCTTTTAGAAAGCACATAGGAAGCATAGAAGCTGGTGGATGTGAGAGCCTGAATACTGGCAATGAATAAAACAAAATCATTTCAGGTCTGGTTAAAAATAAAATAAATAAAAAGTTAAAAGGCTAATTGTAGCCAGAAAAAGAGCCAATACATCAATATTAAGCAATAAAATCCATACACAAATGTAATTTTCTACATTTTATTTTTTAAATTACAGATACATTATTCACAATAGTTATAAAACTATCAAGTACACATTTTTTTTTATTTTTTTTTTAGAAAAAATATGCAAAACAAATTCTATGGCAGCAGAAATATACACAATGTAAGTAAGACAAAAGATCACAGAGTACCTCGCAGTCTTCCTGCAGCTGTTGCCACTCAACAAACTGCCAATGAGGCTGATACTATGAGACAAAACTATACAGGCCCGGATTTGTGGGCAGGCCATATAGGCCCGGGCCCAGGGCGGCAAACACTAGGGGGCGGCATGCCATTTCTAATGGCAGCCCTGCCTAAACCAGTAATGGTTTCTGGAACTGAAGAATTTGAAGTGGGGTCTATTTTCAGTCAAGTTGTTGGCAACAGGGCCGCCATCAAGGGGGCACAGGGGGTACAAGTGCACCGGGCCTGAAGGGGGGCCTGGCAGTGCTGAACCCCTTTACAGCGCCAAAGCCGTGCCGCCTCTTCCGAAGTCAGCCGAAAGGCGGAAGTGTCCTGAAAAAGCCAAACATCCCGAAGAGGCAAAAAGAGCCGAAGTCATGAAAACAGACGAAATTGAAATCCCGAAACTGCGAAAAGACCCGAAGTCAAAAAAACAGCTGTAATTGAAGTCCTGAAGCAACGAAAAACCCAAAGTCACGAAAGGAGGCCAAGTTGAAGTTCTGAAGCCATGAGTTCAATTCCTCTGAACACCAATGTGTGTTTTTTTTTATCCCCTGGCCGCCAATGTATTATTTTAATAGGATCCTGCCACCAATGTTTTTTTTAAAAATATTCTTTGGGACCCCAATTTTTTTTAACTTGTAAGGGGGGACCAATGCTTTTTATAAAAAAACATTTATGGGGGGCCCTAGCGACAATATTTTTTTTTAACTTATAGGGGGCTCTGGTCCCCAATAGTTGTGTGTGTGTGAGGGGGGAACCTTTTTTAGTGCTGATGTCTGTGTGGTCTTTTAACTGTGATGTGGAGTGGGTGGGATGCGGGGCTTGGGGCCGAAAATGTTGTTGTACAGAAAAATTTTGTTGTACGGTGCCCCATGATTTTTAACGGCGGCCCTGGTTGGAAATCCCTCTGGCTTGGGCAGAGAAAAGAGACTACCTTCTTACAGGTAGCTGTTTTGAAAACGATCCATTTTTTTAAATTAAGCCAAATTGCAAATATGATTTAATGACTATCGATTTTATTTTTAACCACCCCTTTAAGGCATGTTTAGGGATAGGGGTCCCTTCCAACCAACTATTGTAATGGTTAAGCATGTATTTGCTAAGGTTTTAGCAAATACAAGTTTTGTAATATCCATATGGAAGACCGTCAAGGCCTGGGGACTTGTTTGATGGCATAGATTTTAGTATTGAGTCTAATTCTTCAGGAGTTATAGTGGCATTAAGATGTTTCCACCCTTGCGGGATCATTTTGGAAAGATTTATGGTTTTTAGGAAGTTATGGGACTGTTTGAGCCACCTATCGGTATTGTTATTAATAGGCGCATAATCTGCCCATGTTAGGGAGGAGATCCATGTGTGTATGGACATGGTGTGGGCGAGAGAAGAAGGTGAACTCCTTGTTAGTGGGATGCTAGGCCTACCAGACATCCTGTAAATAGTTGGCTCGCATTAGCATGCAAAATTGTTGGGAGGTCTGATCTTTAGCTCGTTGTGTATGTTGCTGTGTAGGGCCTAGCCCTAGCCTATCATGTGAGAAAATAATGTTGAAATCCCTCCGATAATTAGATTCCTACATTTTTCTACCAATTTTTGCAATTATCCTTCTAAGAGTGTGTAAGGGTCTGTTGTTTGGCAGATAGACATTTAAGATGGTTATAGGAGTATTACCCAGGGTTCCACATACAATAAAGCACTGTGTATCTTGACAGCGCTATATAAATAAATGATGATGATGATAATAAAATGTTCCTTTTAGTCTTCAACCGTTTGCTCTATTGACAATCGGATGACTTAATGCCAGAGGCCCCAATTATTGTTGGGAATTCCTTTGAATGGATCCTCCATGAGTCCACTTTATGATGATGGGTCTCTTGAATAAATATAATAGTAGGACCTATTGACTTAAATTCTCTACAGAGCAGGTTATTTTTTAACGGCAAGTTTAGGCCGTTTACATTTAAAGACATGTCTGGAGTTAATTGAGTGCTTATTGGCCATCTCTACAGTGAGTATACTGGCACAGCTGGGGTTAATATGCTGCATGTACTATAGTAATTATACTCGTATTTCTAGTGTTAATATGCCTGTTATCAATTTTACTTTATGCTTACTTATATATTATTATATTGGTGCTACTAGGGTTAATATGCTGATGATCCATTTTCTGCAGTAATTATACTGGCACGTCTGGGTTATGTTTTGGTACAGTGTGGTTATTGTCTTTCTTTTTTCTTGCGCTGCATGCAGCACTATTGGTGGGCCCACCAATTACATCTTTGCCCAGGGCCCACCAAAGCCTTAAAATGGCCCTGAGTATAGAGAACATGGAAAAAATCATTACTACGGGCTTCTGATTTGGAAGCAGGGGTAGAAGTACTTTTTTTGCCACTTACTAAAATGCTCATATTTTTACTTGCTACATATTACAAAAAATTATTTATTTGATTTATTTTGATTGTACTTCTCAGTTACATATACAGATATACCCAGGGCCAGTCTTACCAACTGCAGGCCCAATTGAAACCATTTTGGAGGAGCTCCCTAGATTGAGTTTTGCTTTCTGCACAGGGCTTTAGGGCTGGGTAGGTGAAAAGTGCATGCCCCTCGCTCTGTCTAAGTGACTGCTGGCAATCAGGCAGGGTGCCTGGGGCCCACCAGAGAGCCTAAGCCCAGGGGCCCTAACATGCCGCCACACCTTACAATGTATATGGTTGAGCAGAACTGACTAAGGCAAAAGTGAAGCTTGACCCCCAACAAAATGCACAAAGTAAGTTTTATGTAACTTCCCTTTGGCATTCCCTTTAGCCCAGATTACCCACATATGACTGTAGGACCACTGTGCATTGTAACTGTGCCACTCTGCAAAACACCACAAAAACACTCCTAAATAACAAAATTACACTCCTTTTTACATTTTATGGCACCGTCTGCCCTCCAAGCATTTCATTAAAGACTCAGTAACAGCTCCCACAATAAGAACAAGAGAGAAAGAATGAAGGCCATTCTACCTATTTTCCAATACTTCTATTTCTTCCCTTTTTACAGTTTAGCTTCTCTTCCAATCCTGCTTCCCCTTTTTCATTCTGCCACTTTATCTCCACTACCCATTCTGCCCCTTTAGTTTCTATTCTATCACACTCTTCTCCTGCTTGTACTGTGTCTCTTTTACTTACTACCCACTCCTCTTCCTGTTGGTTTACTGTTCCATTTATCATTCCATATATACATTGTTGTAACTCTTGTTGAAAAGAGTAAAGTGTCATGTTAGAGTGCCACCGCTATAATATTGTGAGCTCATGGAGCATACATACAACAAAGTCTGGTTTTCCAGATAACGGATCTTTCTGTAATTTGGATCTTCATGCCTTAAGTCTACCAGAAAATCATGTAAACATTAAATAAAACCAATAGTCTGGTTTAGCTTCCATCTTAGTTTGGCTCAAGTTCAAGTTACTGTTTTATTACTACAGACAAAAAGGAAATCATTTTGAAAAATGTGGATTTTTTGGATAAAATGAAGTCTATGGGCAGGGTCGCACGTGACGCTGGCTGGGGGGCAGTGCAGTGCACACACACCTGGGCCCCCCAGTCTGACCCTGTCTATAGGAGACGGCCTTTCCTTAATTCTGAGCTTTCTGAATAAAGGATCCCATACCTGTAGTATGTTATACCAAATCTAAGCAATTTTGCAATTGACCTTTTTTTTAAACTATTTGTCTTGTTCTTCTGACTCCTCTTCTTCTTGCTTTTGAATGGGGGTTATTGACCCTTCCTAATATACACATGCTCTGTAAGGCTACACATTTATTGTTATTGATACTTTTTATTACTCCTTTTTTCTGTTCAAAACCTCCCCTATTCATATTCCAGTCTCTTATTGAAATCAGCGCAATGATAATTTATATATATTTATACCAACCAATCCAAATGAATACTGTTAAGTTCCAGAATCTTTCATTCAAAGTAAGGGAGGGAGTTGACTTGCCAATTGAAATCCCCCACATCCCCCTCCATTTTGTGATTCAGGCAGGAATTGGAGGAAGAGCCCTTACTTAAATCGCAATATCTGTATTTTGTTAAATATAAAGTCGGTATTTAACCTTTTCTTTATTTAAATCACTAGTCAGAAACCTTTAGGCCAAATATAGCAAGCCAGAAACAAATTCATTTAATTCATACTATAAACATTATTCTAGTTTGTAGGGTGCTCTGTAACTGGACAGCCATCTTTGGTTGAATCACTTTTTTTCCAGTTCATCTCCCTCCTGAACTCTGTCTAAATGATCACCTTTCCTTAGCTTTCCAGAAACCCCCTGACTGCCAAGCAACAGCTCTGTCAATCCTGGCCAACAGCAGCTCACACACCCAGCTCCTAGTTCTCTGCACATACATCTTTCCATTAACATGCCTGCTGCACTTGTTAGTGATCTAACTGGCACAACATTGTGTCCCTAAAAAGGGTAAAAGATGCATTTGCTTTGTTTATACCAATTTCAGGGCTATTGTCTGCAGGGCCGCCATTAGAAATCACAGGGCCCCGTACACCAACATTTTCATCGTCCCCACTCACCCCAGCCTGTTCCCCAAGCCCCACCCCAGATTAGAGTCCTGCTCGGGTCCATTTTTTGGAACCCGTACCTGACCCATACCCCCAACCTGCAACCCGGACCCGCAACCCATATTCTTACCCGCTACTCGGCCCGCAAGTACCTTATCCGCAACCCGGACCCATGACCCGCTGACCATCAATAATCAGGTAGTGCTGTCATTGTAACCCGGAAGTGGTATCATAGGAAGTAGGCGTGATCAGAAAAAAGGAGTAAAAATCGATATTGAAAAGACCTGCACCCGGAACCTGTACCTGCAACCCACAGGGTACCGCAAGTTTTTTGTGGGTAACCCGTGGGTATCAAACCGCTGCAGGACTCCACCCCAGATCCCGCCCACACCACAGTAAAAAGTCCATACATACATTAGCCAGGGCCAGGGCCCCCACAAAAGTTTTTAAAAATACATTGGCATCCAGGGTCCCCCATAAAAGTTTTTTTTAAAAGAAATATTAGTGGCCAGGGCCCCCCTACAAGTTAGAAAAAAAATTATTGGTGGTCAGGGTCCCACTATAAGTTAAAAAAACAAAAAAACATTGGCGCCAGGGCCCCCCATAAATGTTTTTAAAAAACATTGGTGGTCAGGGCCCCATAGAATTTTTAAAAAAAAAATTGGTGGCTTTGTTCGGCTTCGGGTCTTTCCGCCGCTTTGGATCTTTCCACCACCACAGCTTCCTTCGTCGCTTCTAATCTTAAGGGGGGCCCAGCTTTTCGGAGAGTGCAGCACGGCCAAGCCCCCCTTTGACCTCAGACTTTGCCGGGCTCGGGACAAATGTCCCCGCTGTGCCCCCCTGATGGTGGCCCTGATTGTCTGTATCCTCAGGTACATATGTAGCATGTATAATTGGCCAAGAGCATAGGATGTAGCAGGAGGCAATACCTTATCATATAATTGGCTTCCAGAAAAGCAGCATGTGTTTCCACGAAATAAATAAATGAATGTATTTCCATGAATATTACATTATGTTTATTTACATGTCAATGTGGCAATATAACTTTATGTGATATGTTTTCATACAATGTAATAATTCTCCTCTGTGTAGGAGAACAAATGCATTTTATAAAGAAAAATTGAAATGGTGTCAATATTGATGGATAATAAAAAAATTTTGAAAGAAAAGAATGTATTTCCACAAAATAAATAAAAGAACGCATGCATGAGTGATCTCCAGTTCTTTGCTTTACATTGGTATTTATTGCCGACAGCCACTGCGTATTGGTATGTATTCACTCCACTAGAGACTGATTAAACTTTTAAGTGCACATCAAGCATGTCTATTTGTGTGAATAATAATAAATATTATAAGCACATTAACCGTGATTAAAACTTTAAAGTGTCGGGCCTGGGGTTTTTACACCCAGGTCATTTCGCTCTAAGGGTGAGCTATAGTTTAACAACATTTATAGGAATTTTGTGCTTCAAATAGTATATTTAGCGATTGGGACTAGAGCCAACACATTTTTCCCTTGGAGTACTAAAAGACTAGTACTTTGTACAGGGACATACAATCTTGCTATTGATGTTATTTCTTGCTACTGTGTTAACTTTTTTCTGCCATTGTTTGGTAATGGTGCAGCTGTGATTGTAATGGACTATTTGGCATGCCAGTATTGATGTGCAGCGCCATAATAAAAGTATTGAACTATCGTCTCAACCAAGTGGGAGAAGAAAGTCAATATATCTGAAGCCAAAGTTTAAGAAGAGGAAAATCTACTGTGACATTTCTGTCAAAGTATTCACTGGGACAATGTATCTCACAGAGGAAGCACTGCAGCACTAAAATATAACTCTGTTTTCTGTCCCAGCCAGCTTAAGAAAAACTATGGGCTAACAGTCTTTTTTACCTTTAGAGTCCAGCTTTCCCTGCTATGACTATTCGTCCATGCTCGACGAAACCAATGAACATTAAAAAAAGAAAAAACATTCTCATTAAAAGGGCTGTCTTTTAACTTGTAGTTAGCTCCTCTCTGTGCCATTCTAATGTAGCTGCAGCCGTTTCCATTTATCTTTGAGCAAACAAATATGAATATTGAAGTTCAAAGGGCAAGTAAACCCCAAAATAAAAATTTGCCTTATAAAAGAGAACATACTTCTAAGTAACTTTCCATTATGCATTTATTAAAAAAATGCTGTGCTTTTAAAGTTATTTGTAAAAACAATTGCTATTGAAAGCAGCCTTTGTTTAACTCCTGGTTGTTACTTTTTAAAAGTCTTGAGTTCACCAGCAAAGACAGGTCTGTTAATTGTCTTACATTGTATCAACAGTCTGAACCACCAGGGCAGAGACTAGACACTGTTTCAATAGCATTAGATATACAACTACACTTTACAAGTACATCAGAGGACATTATGGACAAATAGCAGGGGACCTTTTTACCCATAAAGTGGATCACCGTACCAGAGGCCACCCCTTCAGACTAGAAGAAAAGAACTTTCATTTGAAGCAATGTAGGGGGTTCTTCACAGTCAGGACAGTGAGGTTGTGGAATGCACTGCCGGGTGATGTTGTGATGGCTGATTCAGTTAATACCTTTAAAAATGGCTTGGATGACTTTTTGGACAGACATTATATCAAAGGATATTGTTTTCTTGCTCAAATTTGTGTCAAATCCTGCTTGCAGAAAAGTCTAACATGTGTGACACTGTAACATGTTTCAAAGCAACTTTTCTTACTTGCAACCAAGATAGAAATACTTTCCAAATTCTCTTAAAAAAGAGGAAAAAAAGTTTTATTTGTAGATGATTTTCTCGCTGCTAACATTGTTGTAATTATTGTCTCAGAAAATCCTTCTTTTGTTAGCCTAAGCCTTTAAACCTCCATGCCTTCAGAGATAGTGCTTGAGGGTAAGGGTGACTGACTGGCCTCTGCATCAGTAAGTCTCGCCTGCCTCCGAGATTCAGAGGCTCGTCTATCATCATAGACCTCAGTAGTAGGTACCAGACCCTCCTGGACCAATCCAGCAGAACTGCTATTATATTGGCTTTTTCTTTCCTTATTTTTTTTTTTACCCTTGGGATCAAAGGCACAAGGGGAATTATGTATAATAGACATTGACTCCTACTTTGAGCAAGAGCATCTGTTGCCAATGCTTGGTAACATTGCTTCCTCGAAAAAATGATGCAATCTTCTCTTCCGGTAAAGTTACAAGTGCTTGCCCCATCAAGAATCTTGCCCCTAGATATATCAGATCATGTGATCCTGTATCTCGATGTCTTATCAATGTTTTTGGATCTCTTATCTTTAAGAGAATGTCGTCTAAGTAATGATATATCAAAATGTCCTTTCGTATTTCTGCTATTAGTGCCTGCAACACTTTCATAAACACCCGAGGGGATGTTGCTAGTCCAAAAGGTAGGCATGTGAATTGAAAATGCAAATTTTCCCCGATTGTAAACCTGAGAAACTTCTGGTGACTCTCTGCAGTGGGAATGTGTAAATACGCATCTTTTAGGTCTAATTACAACATCCAATCCTTCGGCTGCACATCTGTGAGCAGCTGTTATTCAACATGATATCTAATTTTTCCTTTTTCACCGGAATTTCCAACGTGACAAATAAATTGTGTTTTGGGTTCTCTTTGAACTCCAAGAAATAGCCCCTCTGTATTGTTTGCAATACCCATTGATCTTTGATGGACTTCTACAAATGTTTCTAGCCTTCTGGGTATTAAGGAGGACTGGACTGTCAAGTCCTCAAGACATCTTCTTGGTTTGGCCTCCAGTTCTTGTTCCTCTCCCTCTCTGCTGTCTAAAAAGATAATTTTGTCCTCCTTTCCACTGGGTAGCTGTGAAATCTTGTCTTGATGCCTTGGTAAATTTTTGCTCTGTCTGTCTTGAAAATATTGTCTAGCTCTAGATTGACTGTTCTTTCCTCCTCTCGCAGGTACTCGATCTTGTGGCAGAAAAACACTTTTCCCTCCTTTAACTATTTTAATTATATAATCCAACTTTTCTCCAAACAACATAGAGCTCTGAAATGGTAAATTACAAAGACTCGCTTTCGAAGTTTTGTCTGCTAACCAAGATCTTAACAACATTCTCCGTGCTGTCACCGATAGAGCCATTGCTCTAGATGATGCTCTCACCATATCCACCAAAGCTTCCGCTATAAAATCTGTAGCAAGTTTTATCTGCATCTACAATACTTGCTCTGTTTACACCCTCATTCAGAGCTGTCTCCACATTTTGTAACCAGCATTGTAATGCTCTTGACACTGATGTCAATACTAGAGCTGGTTTGCAGTAGATCCCAAGGCCACATATGTTTTTCTTAAAGATGGCTCCATATTCCTATCCATTGGATTATAGAAAGCTACCACATCTTCTACAGGTAAAGCTGTTCTAGACAACCAAGCGACCACTGCATCCACTTTGGGAGGCTTATCTAATGCTTATTATTCTTGTAATGGCTTAGGATACTTTTTAAAAACATTAGCTGGAATTGGATATTTTCCTTCTGTTTTCCCACTCTTTGCCACAATATCCTTTATCACGACATGAATGGGAAAAGTGGCTCTGTCAGGGGTTAAACGAAGATGGTTGATCCTCCTGTTTCTCTGGTAATTCAAATTGTGACCTGACAGCCTTTACTAATGGCTCCACAAAGGGACAAATCAAACAAGGACTTAGATTCCTCCTCTGCTAATTCTTCTTCGTCAGAATTGGCTGACAAGGCAAAACCTGGATTTTGTTGAACATTTCTATGTATCGGCTGCGCTGGTTCTTGCTCAAAATCCCCCCCTTTTCTCTTTGTAGCTGTTTGCACTCCTTCAGCTACCACCTCTTTAATCCATCTGATGATATCCGCTGTATCTGCTGCAGTATCTCCAGCTAATCTTTTTGCACATCTATCACAGAATTTAGAATGTTTCTGTGAATGGTTTTGACAGGCAGCACACACTCTATTTTTCTCGTTGCTGCTCCTTTTTCTTGGTGAAGACACACTGCCAAAATATAAATAAATAATTTCCATTAAAATGCACTCTTTTTTTTTCTCCAGTCCCACAAAACCTACCTTAACCATGGCTCACCTCCTAACATGGGCAGCAATTTCTGGGCTACTAGGCAGTGATGTACCTGCGGCCAATGATTAAAATAGCCACATCTCTGCAATTTGGTATTCTACAAAAGCAAATCTTAAAAAAAGTTTGTTGTCCCAAAAGACATTTGCCAACAAGAGACGTCAAACAAGATACCCTCTCATAAGTTAGGCCCTAAATTCAACAGTCCTTTCCCTATTTTATTCAAAGTCAATTCAGGGGATAAAGGTATATGGCACTGGCCTAGCCACACGCCAGTAGTGAATCCAAATAGAAACGAATGCCAATACCTGTGGTTGCAGCAAACCACAGGTATTGGTATTCTTTCCCTATTTTAGAAATTATCAATCCAGTGGCTGTTCGACTTCAACTTCCTCCTGAAACGCGGATTCCCAATGCCTTCCATGTGTCTCTTGTCAAGTCTGCTACACCTGCCCAATCTTCCTCTAGGTCTTCTCCTTCTGCTCCAATAATTGTAGAAGTTCTGGATTCTAGGATCTCAAGTGGTTCTCTGCAATATTTGATTCAGTGGAAAGGTTTCAATCCTGAAGAATGTTCGTGGGTAAAGCAGTCGGACAGTCATGTCCCCCAACTTTTGCATAAATTTCACAAACAGTTTCCTTGCAAACCAGATTGAAGAGGTCCTGAGGCCCCCCGTGGGGACGGGGGTACTGTGAGGAGTGCCTGCCGCACCTGTTACAAGATGGATCATAACGCAGTGATGTCATCACGCCAGGACGTGATGCCGGCGTCAACACGCAGCGAAATGGTGCCAAATTCAAACTTTAAAAACAGGTGGAAGACCAGATACACTGCCCATGTTTAGAATTTGTATTCTGCATTCCTCGGGGTGCTTGTGCTTGTATTTTTGGACTGTTTTCCTGATCTTTATCCCGGCCTTCCTGCTGACCACAAATATTGCTGCTTGCCTTTGACTCTCTGCCTGGATAAAGACCACAAACTATGTTTAACCCTTCGGATTCCTCGCATGGACTTTGTTACCATATTCAGCTTCCTCCTTGGTCCTGATTTTCGCATTTGAGCTGGTAAGGCCCTGACACTGTGCTGCCTAGATTAAATCTGGCTAAGCAGAATGAGCCTATTTTAGTAATTCTGGGCTGCCTAAAAAATGGGATAAAGGCTAGCTCGCTCCTCTGAGAGGCAGCACCCCGCAACAGCCCTTTCAGGGAGAGGCCAACTCCCCAGGTCAATGGATCCCATTTATGGGTCCTGGTGAGCCATAAAATAAAAAGTTTTTGAGCTCAAAAAAGCCCACAAAAAAACATCCACCCGTCAGTAGCGAGGACAGGAAAAAGACAATGACCAGATGGGGGAAGGGGGGTATTTATAGATAATTAAGTTGGTTGGATTGGGAGGGAATTTGGTATTATTTGGAGGCGCTATATAGACAATATTATACTGGTATGGAGGGGCCCGAGTGGTTCATCAGAGAGTTCATCGATTCTTTAAACTGTAATGGGAAAAATATCAAATTAACCTCCGATAAGTAACTGAAGTGGTCTTCTTCAATTTGGTTATTTCCAATGCTGATGGCCTCATTCAGACTAGCACTGATTTCAAAAAAGTGGATGTTAACTAATATCTGCCAATAGATAGTTGTCATAAAAAAAGGTGGTTGGAAAGTATTCCCTATAGTCAATTTATGAGAGTTAAACGTAACTGAAGGAAGATTTTGACAAACAGGTTGTTACAGTCAAAGACAGATTTTTAGAGAAAGGGTATACGGAGAATGTATTATTGGAGGATATAGAGAGAGTTAGACTAATAGAGAGGCAATATCTACTTATCCCTAAAAAGAAAAAAGAACAAAAGGGTAGAAGAGGCCCATGAATAGTAACAAAATATAGCAAAGATAGTTGGGAGATATTTAATAATGTTCAAAAACACTGGCACATCCTCATGGAGGATAAAGTGCTAGGAAGGATCATAGATAAAAAGCTGAATATAATCTTTAAGAGAGCTCCAAAGATCTAATCTCCCCCAGTTGTTTAAGAAAAGAGAAGAATATTTCTAATGAAAAAGGAAGCCCACAATCTAATCCTATAAATTTCCTCCCGCCATAATGTAAAAGTTATGTTCCCATGTGGACATTGCTCAAAATATTGTTGGGTTAAAAATTTTTTCAGTTACACGCTAACCCTGGGAAATTTAGGATAAACAATTTGTATTACTGTCAATCTAAATTTATGGTTTATCTGATTCAATGTACCTGTATATATAGTGAAAACTATCTGTCCGTTAGCTAAAAGAATTGGGGAACATTGGAGTAATATTAGGAGATAGAAGGTAGGAGAGAAAGGAGAATCTGCCCACTTTTATGAACATTGTAATTCTGTTCATGGGGGGAACCTTAAAGATCTAAAGTTTCTAGCGATAGATGGTGATTTGAAAAGAGGAGGTGATAGGGATAAACTTTTGAAATGTAAAGAACAGAAGTGGATATTTGATTTGAATACCCTCCATCCTAATGGATTAAACAGTAGATTTAAGCTGGCACCTTTCTTGTGAGATAATATAGTGGCTATAAACTGACTGATTTGATGAAACATGCCTTTAATGTTGAATATGCCTGTGTTCCCTTTAAGATTAGGGTATTTAAAGTAAGAAACAAACAGCTGGCAAGGAGGAGGGAGTGGGTGACACCCCAATACATCCCCTATAAAATCTGCTCTCTATACTTAGCCATTCATCGATCTGCCTCTTAATTTACTCAGTAAAGCACTCTGCATACTTCATTGCTTCACCATATTGGGAAAATGTTGGCAATAACCCCAATTGAAATAACTTTTCTGTCTTGCTGAACTACAACTCACAACGTTTTTCTTGTCCTTTAAATTACAAGCATACACCACAACCAAGGAACAGTTACTTGAATTTTCTTTACAGGAAAAGTGATTGACCACCTGGATTGAATTTATAATTGGTTTTATGTACAGTGGTGTGAAAAACTATTTGCCCCCTTCCTGATTTCTTATTCTTTTGCATGTTTGTCACACTTAAATGTTTCTGCTCATCAAAAACCGTTAACTATTAGATAACATAATTGAACACAAAATGCAGTTTTTAAATGAAGGTTTACGTTATTAAGGGAGAAAAAAAACTCCAAATCTACATGGGCCTGTGTGAAAAAGTGATTGCCCCCCTTGTTAAAAAATAACTTAACTGTGGTTTATCACACCTGAGTTCAATTTCAAAGGTTATAAAGCCATTTCTAAAGCTTTGGGACTCCAGCGAACCACAGTGAGAGCCATTATCCACAAATGGCAAAAACATGGAACAGTGGTGAACCTTCCCAGGAGTGGCCGGCCGACCAAAATTACCCCAAGAGCGCAGAGACAACTCATCCGAGAGGCCACAAAAGACCCCAGGACAACATCTAAAGAACTGCAGGCCTCACTTGCCTCAATTAAGATCAGTGTTCACGACTCCACCATAAGAAAGAGACTGGGCAAAAACGGCCTGCATGGCAGATTTCAATTTTGCTAAAAAACATCTCAATGATTGCCAAGACTTTTGGGAAAATACCTTGTGGACCGACGAGACAAAAGTTGAACTTTTTGGAAGGTGCGCGTCCCGTTACATCTGGCGTAAAAGTAACACAGCATTTCAGAAAAAGAACATCATACCAACAGTAAAATATGGTGGTGGTAGTGTGATGGTCTGGGGTTGTTTTGCTGCTTCAGGACCTGGAAGACTTGCTGTGATAGATGGAACCATGAATTCTACTGTCTACCAAAAAATCCTGAAGGAGAATGTCCGGCCATCTGTTCGTCAACTCAAGCTGAAGCGATCTTGGGTGCTGCAGCAGGACAATGACCCAAAACACACCAGCAAATCCACCTCTGAACGGGCTGAAGAAAAACAAAATGAAGACTTTGGAGTGGCCTAGTCAAAGTCCTGACCTGAATCCTATTGAGATGTTGTGGCATGACCTTAAAAAGGCGGTTCATGCTAGAAAACCCTCAAATAAAGCTGAATTACAACAATTCTGCAAAGATGAGTGGGCCAAAATTCCTCCAGAGCGCTGTAAAAGACTCGTTGCAAGTTATCGCAAACGCTTGATTGCAGTTATTGCTGCTAAGGGTGGCCCAACCAGTTATTAGGTTCAGGGGGCAATTACTTTTTCACACAGGTTTGGATTTCTTTTCTCCCTAAATAATAAAAACCCTCATTTAAAAACTGCATTTTGTGTTTACTTGTGTTATCTTTGACTAATAGTTAAATGTGTTTGATGATCAGAAACATTTTGTGTGACAAAAATGCAAAAGAATAAGAAATCAGGAAGGGGGCAAATAGTTTTTCACACCACTGTATATTTATTCTTAAATTATTCATTGTGCTTCCTGGCCGACCAGTGTTTTAGAGATTATATAAGTAACAAATTGTATTTTTAATATACTGATTTTGCAATCCACCTATTATATGTTTTCTGTATATTGAAATTTATCCCTAATAGAACCTTGGGGGGTTGAAGGTGTGCCGTCTTGACCAGTATAACAATCTTCCCCCTCCCTGTCACAAGACTTTTATTTGTTATTGGAATTTGGTATTAACCTGTCCTGTCGGTGTGAGGAGCAGAGGAACACCCTTAGGGGCAAATTTACTTAAGGTCGAATATCGAGGGTTAATTAACCCTCGATATTCAACTGTCGAAGTTAAGTCCTTCGACTTCGAATATCGAGGTCGAAGGATTTAGCGCTATTCGTTTGATCGTTAGATCGAACGAAAAATCGTTAGATCGAACGATTAAATCCTTCGAATCATTCGATTCGAAGGATTTTAATCCATCGATCGAACAATTTTTCTTCGACCTAAAAAACCCATAGGCTAACATTGCACTTCGGTAGGTTTTAGGTGGCGAAGTAGGGGGTCGAAGTTTTTTTTAAAAGAGACAGTACTTTGACTAACGAATAGTCGAACGATTTTTAGTTCGAAACGTTTGATTCAAAGGTTGAAGTAACCCATTTGATGGTCGAAGAAGCCAAAAAAAACACTTGAAATTCAAAGTTTTTTCCCTTTATTCCTTCACTCGAGCTAAGTAAATGGGCCCCCAAGTGTAATTGCTTTCCCCCCCTCTATGCCTAAGGCAGGTGTGTCAAACTCAAATACACAGTGGGCCAAAATGTAAAAAATGCTCCAAGTCGAGAGCCGGACAGGTTCAGTGTTTATTTAAAACAAATTGAAATGACCTTATTGTATATATTGAACCTAGAACTAGGGATGTAGCGAACTGCCGATTTGGTGTTCGCGAACTTCGAACACCCGCTAAAATCGTTCGATTCGAACGATCGAAGGATTTTAATCATTCGATCGAAGGATTTTCATTCGAATCGAACGATCGAAGCCATTCGATCAAATGCTTTTCATTGAATCGAATGCTTACAATCGTTCGAACGAATGGAAATCGTTCGATTTTAGCGGTCGAAGGAATTCGAATGGTCGAACGACTTGTATTCGAATCGAACGCGAACTCAAAATGCGAACGTTCCCAAACGTTCGCGAACGTTCGGCAGACGCGAACGGTCGAAGTTCGCGCAAACTAGTTCGCAGCAGAACAGTTCGCTACATCCCTACCTAGAACTAACACAGCACAGAAGTTATTTCCTATAAAATAACATAAATCTTTATGCAGTGTTTACACAGAGAAATTTAAAGTGAAAACATTGCCCGGAAGAACCTTCCCGAGCGCTTAATAAAGTACTATCTCCAGACACTTGGGGGGTTGTTTATCAAAGTCTAAATTTATCTCAATATTTTCTGCTACACACTCCGATCAAATCCTCTAGAGTTTTTTATGCTTATTTATTATTGTATCTGCGGGGGGGAGACAATAATTCGATTCTCCAATCCGATTTTCATGTTTGTTTTGGAATTTTCTTCCGAAAACTCTGAAAACTTTACGAAACCCAGAGCACATCAAAAACTCATTGGGACTTCTCCCATTGACTTATATGCAACCTCGACAGGTCTGAGATGCTGGATTTTCAGATTCTGACTTTTCCATCCTCGGGGTTTAATAAATTCAGAAAAATTCATGATTTTTTAAAAGTCAGATTTTATAAAAAAAAAATCACAAATTTTTTGTGATTTTTGCATACGGAGTTTAATAAATAACCCCCTTATCTCATCTTGGATACAAGTTCATCTATGTCTAGGGTCAGGCTCTGAGCTGAGTCCACCTTCCGTTTAGCCGCCATTTTTCAGGGAGAGGGGTAACGCTAGCTCCACAGGTAACCTGCTGATACAAAAGTGGAACAGGGACTCTCACGCCTTTGATTGATGTTGCGCCACACTAGCAGTGTATTGTGGGACTTGCAGTTCTAATAGTGTGGAGGCAATATAACGGCGGGCCAGATCTAATAATAATTAGATATGATCATGATAATCCCTTCGTGGGCCGGTCCTGGCCCTTGGGCCTTGAGTTTGACACATGTGGCCTAAGGCATAGAGGAGGGACAGGCAATATATGATTGAAAGCTGAAATCTTTAAATGCATTTGCATTATATGGATGTTTTAATGAAAAAAAGAATTTGTGTTTTGTGTCTAATTTGGAAAGGACTTATTATACAGCTTTTTATGTCTGGGTGACAGGTCCACTTTAAAAGAGGACCTTTAAAATTCAGAAAAATTCATGATTTTTTAAAAGTCAGATTTTATAAAAAAAAACAATCACAAATTTTTCGTGATTTTTGCATTCGGAGTTTAATAAATAACCCCCTTGTCTCATCTTGGATACAAGTTCATACAAGTTCATCTATGTCTAGGGTCAGGCTCTGAGCTGAGTCCACCTTCCGTTTAGCCGCCATTTTTCAGGGAGAGGGGTAACGCTAGGTCCACAGGTAAGCTGCTGATACAAAAGTGGAACAGGGACTCTCACTCCCTCCTGATGTTGTGCCACACTAGCAGTGCATTGTGGGACTTGCAGTTCTAATAGTGTGGAGGCAATTCCCTACGCACAATTGCACATGAGACCACTCCAACTCATGATCCTACGACATCAAAGGAGAGATCGCAAGAATCTAGACAGACAAGTCCACATTCCGGACCTAGTCAAGACCTCCCTCGACTGGTGGGGGGAGACGGCTAGAGTCAGGAAAACAGTTTCCCAATCATGCTTGGACAGTGGTAACCACGGACGCCAGTTTCAAGGGATGGGACGGAGTACTAGGTCTGCAGACAGTGCAAGGCCGATGGAACAAGGAGGAAAGTCTCCTCCAGATCAACCTGCTAGAACTCAGAGCAATTCGATACTCCCTAGAGCATTGGACGCACCAACTCCAGGGAAAAGCAGTGCGCATACAGTCAGACAACATCACTGCGGTAGCCTACATAAACCACCAGTGGGGCACTCGCAGTCCAGCATCTCTAGCAGAAGCACAGCAGATTCGAGCATGGGCGGAAGACATGCTAAAGATATTGGCAGTTCACATTCCAGGAGTAGACAACTGGATGGCAGATTACCTAAGCCGAGAGTCATTAGATCAGGGAGAATGGAGTCTACACCCGGAAGTGTTCCAACAGATTGTAGAGAGGTGGTCGCTTCCAGAAGTAGACCTCTTGGCGTCCAGATACAACCACAAGGTACCACGGTTCGTAGCAAGAAGCACATACCCAAAAGCAATAGCAGCGGACACACTAGTGCTTCACTGGAAATTCAACCTTGTCTACATCTTTACCCCGCTGGCTCTTCTACCAAGAGTCATAAAAAAGATCAGAAGAGAGGGAATCCAAACCATCCTTGTAGCCCCTTACTGGCCAAGAAGATCATGGTTCACAGAAATTGTAGAAATGGCAGTGGAAGCCCCCTTTCACCTTCCCTTAAGGACAGACTTGTTAACCCAGGGACCAATTGTCCATCCAAATTTACATATGTAGGCTTTGACGGCATGTCTCTTGAGACCTTAATCCTAAAGCTCATGGGGCCCCCTTGAAGTCCATTCAGACTATGTTGAGGGCTTGTAAGCCAGTCTCAGCAAAGATTTATCACAAAGTTTGAAAGAGCTTTATTGGATGGTGTGAATCCAGACACACAGACCCCCGCCTGGCAGAGGAAAGGACATTCCTTTACCCACCCTCACAGAAAAGGTGGTATTCCTCCTAGCTATCACATCATTGACGAGTTTTTGAACTGGCAGCCCTATCGTGCAAACCTCCCTTCACTATCATTCACACAGACAAGGTGGTACTTAGACCAACACCGGAATTCCTGCCTAAAGTTGTGTCGGCATTCCACCTAAATCAGGACTTAGTGGTCCCATCACTTTGCCCACAGCCAAAAAATCTGCTCGAAAGGAGTCTCAATACCTTAGATGTAGTAAGAGCAATCATGACATATCTAGAGGCTACAGAGAGTGCGAGAAAAACTGACTCGCTATTTATAATTCCGCAAGGACCAAGAAGAGGAACAAAGGTTTCTAAAGCGACAGTGGCTAGATGGATCCGTTCCACTATCACCAGGGCCTACGCAGTGAGGGGGAAAACAACCTCCTTTCAAAGTCTTAGCTCACTGTACATGCTAAATCAGTACCTCCTGGGCAGTTAGGCACCAGGCCTCCATTGAACAAATGTGTGGAGCAGTCACTTGGTCCTCAATTCACACCTTCACACGCTTCTACAAGCTTTGGCTGAAGCAAGCTTCGGGAGGAAGGTGTTACAAGTAGTATTAAGTTGAACACTTATAGGGGTCACAGTGTCCCACCCACAGGGGTTGCTTTGGGACATCCCAATGGTGCCTGTGTCCCCCAATCTAGGGAAGAAAAACAGGGATTTTTCTACTTACCGTTAAATCCTTTTCCTGTGATTATCTTTCAGACTGCCTAGGCAGTACTATTGTTATTGAAATTTTTCTCCTCGTTTGGAGTATAGTTTAGTTCAGTTAAAGTGGACCCGTCACCCAGACATAAAAATCTGTATAATAAAAGTCCTTCTTAAATTAAATATGAAATCCAATTTCTTTTTTTTATTAAAGCATTTATAGCTGTTGTAAACTCATTTAAAAATATCAGCTGTCAATCAAGTATTGCCTACCCCACCTCTATGCCTAGGCACAGAGGCGGGGCAAGAAATTAATTTCACTTTCCATTCAGCACTTCCTAGATGTCACCGCTCTCACTACATTCCCCCAGCTCTCTTAACGATTAATTTGTGTAACCAGTGCATTGGGATGGACATTGGGTCTCTGTCACCTGGTGCACAAACAAGATTCTGAGATGATAAAAGGCTTTCCTTAATAACAGTGTCCACAAAATGGCTCCTTCCTGGTTGCTTTAATTATGAGTTCCCAGACTGATGGAAACAATATTCAAATAATTTATACAGTGTAATTAAAGTTCATTTTGCTTGACTAACATGATAAAATAGGATTTGGATAATTTTGTTTGGGTGACAGGTCCCCTTTAATGCTGAGGGGTTGGGGGGAAGATTCCTCCTGTTTGTAATGTTGCTCCTTCAGTCGAAACTGGCTCTTACAGGAAGAGGCAGGGGATGAACCCGGAGGAGGAGCCAACTTTAACTATTTAGTGTCCGGTCTCCAACCTGCAGGAACTTCATCCCCCATGGTGCTTGTGTCCCCCAATGTAGGTGAAGAGAAAAGGATTTAACGGTAAGTACAAAAATCCCTGTATGCATTACTTCCTATGCTTGGGTAATTAGCATAGTTTACATGCCAAGCCTTCAAAGCAAATTCTCCATTTCTAGTGATGGGCAAATCAGTTTTGCCAAAAATTCACAAAACAGTGAAAATTCGCTGAAATGCATAGAAGTCTAGGGGCAATAAAAAAAAAATTTAACGCCCTACATTTTTTTTTTTCATCCATTGGAGTTTATGGGCATCATTTTTGCAGCCAAAAATTTCGCTCATCACTATCAATTTCATTTGACGTTTTAAGAACCATGCTTTATTGAAGAAAGCTGGGTTAGAACCCTATAGTTCTTTCTAATATCCATACTGATCTGGTCGTCAAGTTGTCCTATGTCCATACCTGGAGATGTTTCGATGAAAAGTCTACTTTATTGTTGATATAGAACTTCAGGGTTTCAGAAACTTTCTATACTAGTTTAGAAAGATTTCCTCATATTGCTTCCATTACAGTATGTATCACAGTCTGCTGCAACCCCATGCAAATGGGTTAATGGTAGTCATCTCTGTGCAGGATGCTGGTTTGTGATATGTGTGCGCTGTTTGAAAACATAAGGTTCTGCATTTGAATGGTATGTGTTTTTAGCTAGATAGAACCCAGTACCTAGTGATTCCAATTCAGTTTGGATACGAATGATTTATAACATTTTTTCCCCTTCTCACACTAAGAAAATGCTCTGTTGAGATAACCCTAAAAATCACAAAGTGCATTTTAATGCACTTAAAATTTCATTATATATTTCTTGGATAGAAAAATAACAGAGTACCATTTTTTTTTTACTACCTTAACTCCAATGCTCTGGCCAAGGAAAGTTTATTCATCAGTTACTATGCAAGTGTCAACTGTAGAGATGCACCAAATCCACTATTTTGGTTTCGACTGAACCGTCAAATCCTTCGTGAAAGATTCAGCCGAATACTGAACAGAATCCTAATTTGCATATGCAAGATCCTAGAAATGCTAAAATGTTTATTGCTGTTGACAAGGGATGCGCTGAATCCAGGATTCAGTTCTGGATTTGGCCTTTTTTAGCAGGATTCGCCTGAATCCTTCTGCCCAACCGAACCCTACTTTGCATATGCAAATTAGGGGTGGGAAGGGGAAAACTTTTTTTTCTTCCATGTTTTGTGACAAAAAATCATGCGATTTCCCTCCCCAAGCCTAATTTGCATATGCAAAGTAGGGTTCGGTTGGGCAGAAGGATTCAGCCGAATCCTGCTAAAAAAGGCCAAATCCAGAACTGAATCCTGGATTCAGCGCATCCCTAGTCAACAGCAATAAACATTTTAGCATTTCTAGGATCTTGGTCATGGATATACTCGATTGCAAACCAATTTTGGAAGCTACAGTTGCAAGTATGTTAAATGACAGCTGATAAGCACCCACCACTGAAGTGTTGTACCTTGGGCAAATGGCTGCAGAACCAACTATGATGTATAATTGCTGACCAGCAATAATCTCAATTCATAGCTGGTAGGTCAGACTCTCAGCTTGTTATTTTCTAGTGTCTTTCTATGCTCTTTATGTAGTTCCAGTCATCTGAAGGCATTGAACAGTATGGTAATTAGCAATAGCATGGCTGCAGTGATTTGCAATGAAAGGCGAGCAACCATATATATGAAAATCTAGTCACTCCAGTTGTATCAACCAAAAGCTTCCTGCTGGAAGTGCTTTGAATTAACCAGCTGAAGTCTCTTACAGCTCTGCAGTTTTGTGTTCTTTCTTCAGCACTATGAGAAATGTTTCTTTTAGCAAGAGGACACAACAAAGATTGTTCTTAATCCATGCTTAAAGCATGGCTGTGACATTATTTAATAAGATATACAGTAACAAAAAGGAAAACACAGCTTGGTTCACAAACCCCATGTGATGCAGACCTCCTTTCCCCAAAATATCAACACTAGACATCATAGTTTGGATTCTTGCGAAGGATAACAAAACCTTCCAGAATGGGAGTAACTGGCAGATATTCTTCAGTGGCCAGCTCTGCCCGCTCACCATGGGCAAGTAACACAGGCGTTGTGTGTGTCTGGAACCCAGTGATGGTCTTAGGCTTTCCTGCTTGACCAACAACATCCACAGCCTATAAAACAAACACATCAATGGCCATTTATATATAAGTAACATCAAAAATGGTATACAGGTTTATCCAATGTTAAGTATAGGTCAGATTGGAAGACCTTAGTAGGGGCTGATAATCTGGGTGATAAACTTGTGATTGATTTAAAAAGTATTGCCTTTCTTTCCTCCTCATGGCTTCATGTTACACTTCCCAGGTGCATCACTAAGATGGTCCGGGAGTCATAATGTACTACACTACATCAATCATAAAATTCATCAACACACAGGTTTACTATCTCAACAGCAAAAAAAAGCATATTTTGAAGCAACACAAAAGCCATTTTTCTCATTTTATTAAAGAAAGGCAAAGAACCTCAGACACAGCTCCCGGTACTGGTAGTAACCACATAATTACCAAATAACTACAAAAAAACGTATAACTCATTTTAGAATATTTCATTATACGCTTTGTCTAAATTTGCGGCTGCAAAAAACTTCAGACCTCTGTTGATGTATTAGAGCAGTGATCCCCAAACAGTGGCTTGGAAGCAACATGTTGATCTCTGACCCCTTGTGTTTTGCTCTCAGTGACCTCAAAGCAGGTGTTTCTTTTTGAATTCCTGGCTTGGAGGCAAGTTTTGGCTTCATAAAAAATAGGTGTACTGCCAAACAGAGTCTCTATGTAGGCTGCAAGTCCTCATAGGGACTACCAATAGCCGATCACAGCCCATATTTGGCACCCCCAGGAGCTCTCTACATGCGTATGTTGCTCCAACATTTTTTTACATTTGATTGTGGCTTATGGGTAAAAAAAGGTTGGGGACTCCTGTATTAGAGGATGCATAACAAAAGTACATAGAAAAATAAAGAGGTATACTCCTCTTCTAGTAGAATGAAGGTAAAGCAAGAAAAAATTGCACTTGCGGTGAGAAACTGATACGGGCATAGCAATGAGATATCCACTAGTTCCCCAGTTCTTAAGATATAGCTCCTCACAAAGCAAGCCCACAGCCACATTAACCTAACCAGCTAAGGGTCCAGGTGTCAGAATGTAGGCACACTTGGAACACATTCAACAAAATGCTTCAGGATTGATTGCAATCTAGTTTCCAAAGGTATCAGACTGATAGCTGGTATTTACTAATGAATAACTGTATGATATAGACTTTGGGAATTTTTATTCAGATAAACAATTAGCATATAATTATAGTTGTATTTATTCAACTATTTTTTCCTTCTCCCATCTGCCCCTCATTATGCTTAATTTAAAAGTAAACCATAAACACATACTCTGTAAAGTAAGCCAGATAACATGACCAATAAGGGCCTAGGTGTTTAGAGACTTACCTGTCCCACCCGTACAGAAACAGGCAAAGGCCTCAGCTCCTCATCAAATGTGACCAACATGCGTGGCTGCATCGCAGCAACTAAGCCATAGAGTACATAATGTGATTTCCCCAAAACAACTGAAGAAAAAAAAACAAAAAATTATCATTCTCACAGATAAAAGAAATGTGTTGAATGATTTTCTGAGGACACAAATGGGAGCGGTAGATACAGCTATAAGGGGCACTACCACACTTACTATTTCTGACATCCAAGAAAGAGACAAGCACAGTCAACAGTCCAGCCACTGCCACTTGGCTCATTAGTTGCCGGTCACTGTGATATGGACAGAGCGTGAGTGTTCCCTTTCCCAAATGTGTAAGTCCCTAATGAGAGGCAATATTACATTTTATATTTAAAAACAGCACACAACACACTATACAAAAATCTTGAGTAAGAGTTAACCTAGTACATACCTGTGCTAACCTCACCATAAACAAATTGTTAGGGTCCTTGGCATGATACTGTGCCAGTTGTCTGAGCATGGCAGCCAGACGAGCATTATTGGTGCCTATTAGGGTATTAAGAAAGCAAAACTGTTCAGTTGTTTAATAGTGTAGCTATATTGAATCCAATATATAGAGACATGAGACATAGATTATTGAAATGGGAATAATCTTACCACTGCCCACCATTCCCATAGCAAAAATAGAGTTGTAGGAAACTTCAGGATCAGCATCATGAGAAAACTTGCTAAGTGTGTCCAAGATGTTGAGTCTTGGATTTGAAACAGAGATAAGAGCAAGAGCCAAAGGAACTGCGCGTCTTAATGTGGGCTCTCCGTACCTGAGCTGCAATAGTGAAAAATGGATAGTGAATGTTGTGGAAAAAATATAAAATGGATTACTTCACCTTTATGCTCATCACTGAATGGCAAGTATCCTCTATCAGTAAGAATTAACTATATTTTCTGTTAAACAGTAAATATATATAAGTAAACGTATTGCATATTTACTCTCTGCATCACTTGCATTTATGAATGAGTGGATATAGCATACTGCTTAATGAAGCAACCTCAGACAGTTTTTACTGAAATCTGTGAGGAATGCATCTGTAAAGACAAACCCTTAGCAGCTATCCCCAACTACTTTTTTACCAACGTTAATATCCAGAGAAGAAAAATTGTGTTCACCAAATATGGCACTGCAGTCATGAAAATTACTTTTATTTCTTAAAATTAATATTTATTAATTAGTTAGTATCCATATATTACATTTATATTACCCTTCTTTTTTAATTTTCAACCTAAACTACAGCAATGCCTTAAATTGATTTTGCCTAGTTAATTTACCCTTTAAAAGCTCTTCCATGAGTACTGCTAAGAGGAGTATGTGACAAAGCTACATTAGCTTCTGGAAAGACTTGCTGCAATAATAATTACTGGAAAAATCACAATGTGCACACAACTAAAGCAAAGGGTATGGTAGAGCAAAACATATATTACCAAGTGTCCAAAAGTGCGCAATGCCATTTCTGAACCAATCTCCTCTCCCATGGCAATGAGGGCAATGCCAAGGACAGCTACACCCTAGAAAAATTAAGAATATTTTAGTGGAAGGGTTATTTGAAAAATAAGAAACCTCTGGTCATGGTCATTGACCTGATATTTTCTTTAATCCGAGTCTCAAAACAAACCGGTAAATTTTTTTTACACGGATTTCATATTTTAAAGGGGGAAAAAAAGGGACATGAAAAAAAGCCATGATGGAAACATTAAAGAGTCAGCTCTCCCCAAGGTATAAAAGCATTCAAGTCCTGTTGTAGGAACATTCTTTCATTATTTACCTTTTATGATAGTGTAGGAGGCATTAACATTGTTGTGTACTTCCATGAAATGATGTTTGTACACACTAAGACATATATATTGTATTTACTCAGAGGCACATATTTATACAGAATTGCAGATATTTAAAACAACTAGAGGTTGTACAAGGGTAAGATGCAAAGAATGAACTTAATCATTGTAATTCTATAAAATAACTGAATCCAGCTGTTTTTCTTGTCACCAGATTAAAGCCATATTGCCAGGCAATTGTATGAGGTCCTAACAAAGGAGGCATTTGTAATGATAAAAAGGCACCTGGTGTGATCCCATGTCAGCAGCACTTTCCTTCTTGTCCTTTTTATCTTTCTTTTCCTCTTCTTTCTCTTTAGAGTCATAATGTTCACTGCATATATGAAGAAGCTGCTGAACTTTAAGGACATTCCCAGATCCTGGTATGTGGGGGGGAACAAAACAAAAAGTTACTTCCAAAAGTAGTCAATTTAAAAAAAAATGACTGCCAGTTCACTTTTCAAACATGCTCTGAACTGACCAGCATATGCACAGATGTCAACCAACGTGTTAGCAAAGCTTCTGAATGGCTCAGACACCACCTCCAGTGCTGCAAGGATTGCTTCAATTGCTTCACCCTTCCCTAGAAAAGAAAAATAAAGGTTAACACGGAGAAGCAAAATTTAATAGACCATCCAACCAGCAGATCATCCACTTTGTTCCTTTTACCATACATATTTGCTTACCCAAGTGATTCAGCCCTAGGCCAAGTGGCAACCAGCGAGCAAATGTATCTTTTAGCTCCTGTTCAGATTTCTCCATGATAGTTTGTAGAATTGTGGATGTAACGTCCACATTACAGGATCCAACAGCTATCATCCCACAGGCAAGGGCTGTCACTCCAACAACCTACAATGGATATGTTCAAAGGGAGTAGCATTTTTATGCATATTGTCTATATGTCAAGTTTATTATGGAATTACATTTCTGCGACAAATTGATTGCTTTTTAATATAATACACTCCTCTCACCTCCATACTGGACTTTGAATCCCCCATCACTGGAAGCAAGAGGGTCAGAACATCCTCACGATTTGAACCAGCATATGCAAGTCCCAACCTGTAAATAAATAAAAATTTAGTTGACGGCTGGATGGAATTCAGAATTAATAAGCTTACTATGGTTCCGGGTTTGAAATGACAAATAAGCCAAAGCTGTCCTGGTTAAAAAACAAGCCACTGCTTCACAAGATTAGGTCCTTGGATGTTGCCGGACTACAAACCCCAAGACTTGCTTAAAGCATGCTGGCAGTCTTACTTGTTGCCGGTAATAAAAGACGAGATTTCCATAAATTCCACTTTCACATAAAGTCCTTCAGGGAGCATGCAAGTGTCTTAAAATGATACTCATCAGCGCCTTAATGCATAGTCACAAACAGCTAGATTAAGTACTCACCCAAAGATGGCTCCTATCCTCATGGTGTTGCTGTTGTGTAGGACATAGTCAGACAGAAGTGCAAGAGCTGGATCACACTCATTTCTTACACCAGAGTTCACAATCCCACAGGCCAAGAGTGCTCCTGACTAAATGTTGTATGAAGATGTTAATGCAATAAGACTTCACAGTACAAAAAGTTTAATACTTTGTTCAAATTCTTTTTTCAGTTCAGATGTTTTCAAATTGTTCAAAATAAATACTTTTTTCAATTGTTATTGTTTTTCCAAAATTGTAGTTTAATGTTCCTGTCTTTGGCGTTTCACTCTGGCAGCTCCGTACTATAGGTGCAAATTCTAAACTGTTACAATTTGCTACATCAGTGAATACATTTCTTAGCAGCAACTTAATATTAGCAACTTTTGTATTAATTATAACAGCTGCCCATAAAGAAACACAGGCATTTGGCTCCGCAGGGCCAAAGATAAGAAATCAACTAAGTATCAACTAAGGTATCCTTTAGAACAGTTTACAGAAAGACATATGAAGCTGAAAATGAAATTTTAAACTTCAATATTAGAAAAAAGGTCATAAATAGAAAATAATTTTAAAAATATTTTATTTCTGGTGAACTTTCTGAAAACAACTGAACTGTTAGAAGGCGAACAACCCATTTAACAATGCATTAAAAATACATTTAAAGTTTGCACTAGAATTGTTTTGCTCACAACACGGGCAACTATTTTTAAAAACGGAGTCTGGATATTGAAAGGATAAGCAAGCCACAGTATTCAAAGGGAGCAATTTTACAATGATTGCATGCTTTATATAAAGAAAGCAGTATCAAAAAGCAAACGATTTATTTGAAGAGTAAATGCCTTTATGACAAAAAAAAGGATTCAAAGAAAGATGCCGGAGAAAGATCCTAAGATAAAATGCCTCTACAATTTTATAAGAGAAGGAAGGTTCACTGTTATCATATTTGTTTGGATAATACGGTCTTTCAGATATCATAAACACAACTGCATTTAGTTAAGCATTTAAGTTTAGAAAATCTGTAGATAAGTTACCTTGATGTAATCCTCAGAAGAATACAGGTATTTGTCAATCTGGGTCAGGCCACCATCCACATCCCACAAAAGAATCATTCCCAGAGAGGCTGCAGCACTAAGCATCCCTGGGTGCAAAATATGTGTATTAGGTTCAAAGTGAAAACTATAATAGCTGTACAGAATGCACAGGTAGTGCTGATAACATCAGAGTTCCATGCTCACCATGATCCTTGTTTTTGTACAACCACTTGTTTCCATCATCTGTCAGAAGTTTGTCTTGCCCAAAGGCTGCATTGACAAATCCATTTACAAAGGAAGAAGCTAGATTCATGCGAGCTGAATCAACCTGTGATCCACTGCTCCCAAATCCTTTGAAGAAAAGTAAATACTGAATAATTAAAAGGACCAGTAAAGAAAGTTATTGACTTGCTTTTTACACTATTTATTTTGACGTAAATGTGGTTAATTTACATTTTGTTTTATTTATAAAACATATGTATGAACAGCCAAAAATACCTGCAACCCCCTAACCTCACAAAATAAATAAATAAATGTTTTTAGAAATGAAGCATTATCACCAATAATTACAAATGCATAGAAATAAAGCATCCCTCTAAACTACAAATTCAACAATAATTACTGTTTTGCTGACATTTTTGGAACCTACTAAAAAACAATTCAGCTTACTGTTATTTTCCAGGTGTGTTTTGTAGATATCATCTGGCACCTTGGGCTCCATAATATCAAGCTGAGAGAGAAAAATAGTATTCGTTCAAAGTTCAAATAATATAAAATGTACATATTTACACCCAACAAGTAGCTGCTAGACATCAGAAAAAACATGGCACTAACTATGCTATGCTAATCTATATTATCTATAAGGGAGCTAGCACACGGGCAGATTCGGGGGGAGATTTAGTCGCCTGGCTACCAATTGCCTCTTCTGCGGGGCGACAAGCTCCCCGAACTGCCTTCCCTGTGCCTGCTATAATGACAAAATGCTAGTGGCAATACACTCGCGGCGCTTCGCTTTCCAAAGTCGCCCAAAGTTTCCTCACAAGGAAATTTCGAAGCACCGTGAGTGCATTTGCACTAGTGTTTTGTCATTATAGCAGGGGCAGCCATGGCAAAGGCAGTTCGGGGAGATTGTTGCCCCACAGAAGAGGCGATTAGTCGCCAGGCGACTACATTTCCCTGAATCAGCCCATGTGCTTGAGGCCTTAGTGACACATGGGGTAGAATATACTGTATGTCCTCTGAATAAAAGATGCAGCTTGCAGGCAGAGCAAATAGCCCTGGAAATTAAAGGGTCAAGATATTTACTCAATCTTTCAACAACAACAAAAAATCCTGCCAATTTGCTTAAAGGGGTTGTTCACCTTCCAAACACTTTTTTCAATTCAGTTGGTTTTTAGATTGTTCACCAGAAATGGAGACTTTTTTCAATTACTTTCCATTATCTATTTTTTACTGGTTATCCAAAATCTAAGTTTAAAGTTGAATGTCCATGTCTCTGGTGTTTGAGTCTGGCAGCTCAGGATTTCAGGTGCAGACTCTAAACGGTTACAATTTTGGCAACATTGCATTGATACATTTCTCAGCAGCATCTCTAGAGTATTAGCAACTATTGTATCAAGTTTAACAGCCGCCTGTAATGAAACCCAGAGATTTTGCTCAGCAAGGACAAAGATAAATGTATCAACTAAATGTATCAATTTAGAACAGTTTACAGGGTTGGCGAGCTCCCCTCTCAGAGCTGCTTCAGAAGGTAGGTGAAAAATTACACTTTACACTTCAATATTAGAAAACAGTCACATATAGAAAATAGAATGTCACTGGAAAAAGTTATTTCTGGTGATCTATCTGAAAACAACTAGTTATTTGAAGGTGAACAACCCCTTTAATTTGGAAATTATTGCTTATTTCACACTTTGGGTAGATGTACCCTACCTCTTTTCCTAGAGGTTTACATAAAAAAACAGTAGTATAGCTTAGCAAAATGTGAAATTAGGATCTTTACAAATCAAAAGATAACGGACATCAGAGAATTTGCAAACATCCAGAATTTTGATAAGATTTATTCTACTCCGACTTCTCCAGTTTAAGCTAGCTGTAATGTGTTAACCACAGAAGATATAGTGTAATGTCTCAGGATACACCAAAGCACCCACATAAATATATACAAATTCGAGCAGGTGGAGCTGCCCTAAACTGTGGCAAAGAATTAACTTAAAAAAAAAAAAAAAACCAGATGGGTAATGAATAGCATAAAAATACCTGTTAGCTGAATACAGTGTGTATATAAGAATGCAAAAACTTCCTTATGGTTTCAGCTCATCACTAACCTCTCGTGCCAAAGCCAGAAAGTTGCTATTGAGTTGCACATTGGACATTATTTCAGTTAAATCTTCATATTCCTCCACATCTTCATTAAGAGCCAGATACACTCCATGGCGGCCTAACATGAATGACATTTGTTTCTGTACCACCCTGTAGAGGACATTTTATAATAAGTAAAATAAGTAGAAAAAGCCTTGTAGAGATTTAAGTATTTGGTACGTGACTCAAGATATTAATCACTTACACATCCTTGCAGGAAGTAAATATATCCTCTACAAGTTCCATATCATTAAGAACAAGAGCAAGACGGAGTGCCTCTGGAAAACGGTTGAACTTGCGGAAGATGGACAGTGCACAGCGCAGAAGAGCAGAGTTTTCTGGTTCAGGGACATAACTCACACAACTATGGAAAAGTTAGACGACATGTGAGATTTTGTCATTCAACCCCCACAAATGTAAGATATTGCTAAAAAGACTTACAGATGACATATCATGACATTTTATTTTAGGTTCATATGATACATTACATACTTAGTAAAAAAACATGATCACCTTGTCAAATAGAGACACACTTTAGCAAAGGCGTTATCATCAATGTATTTCTCTAGCATGTCCATCTGCTCAATCTCCATCAGCAGGTCACATGCCTCATGTTCTGCATTGTGTGCCATGTTATACGGAACAATTTCCTTCACCAGGGTCAACAGTGTATCTTTCTGAGACTTGTCTCCTTCCTCCACTTCTTGCCATTCCTTTGCAACCTCACCAGACAAATGCCTATGAAACATATTAATGAAAAATATGTATGCAGATTTGGGATAAAATAAAGATATTTTTTTATTAGGTGGCATAGTAACAGGAAAACCCATGACGAGAATGTAGATCTCTTCAAATGGCATTTAGTAAGAAAATGGCTTTGTTCACTAAAGACTGAAAAGACAAGTGTTGGGTCTGACTAGTCAACACTTCTGAGAGAACTCCAAGACCAATCAGGAAGTGGGGAACTATCTAAGCAGAAAAACTTACAAAAAGCAGGTTTCCTAGATATTCAGACTGCCAGTCTGTTCTTGTTACAGAAGAATGAACTTGTATTGTTTATTAGAATGTGTTGTATTAAATTGGAATGTACCCTGCCTCGTGGAAAACTCTTACAAAAGCATCTGAGCACTGTGTAATGACTGAATAACACACACTACTGTTGAACTGACACCGAGTGTCACAGTCACTTCTGCTTTTTGGGTTAATCTCCACAATTTACACACAGGGCCATCACTATGTTAGCTCCTATATCTGGTCCTATTGATAAATGTTATGGTATTGTTTATTTGCCCTGTCACTGTGAATGGGTATGGCTAAATCCAAAATGAAATATAATCTGTAAAAGCAGTCTTGTACATCCATTTCAAACTTCTAAAGAGTATTTTAGACAGTTTTGCCAAGACCTTTGGCATTATGACCTCTAGTAACAACATCTGCATTCTCACTCACCTGACATACTCATGTCCCCAAGATGCCAGTTCCTCCTGTGATCCCAGAAGCCGGTACTTCAGACATTCTCGCTCACTGCTCATAGTCATGGCAAGGACAGAAATTATATCTGCAGCAAAACGCTAGCAAAAGAAATGTTGGAGATTGTAAATTAAACAATAACACTCTAAAATATGCTGTCTTTCCACAATACTTGGACTCCCCTTATGATAGTTGTTTACATTAAGTTACAATGGTTCTCCTAATTAGAAAATCTATTTTTTTTTTTTTTTCCCCCAAAGGTGCACATTGGCCCAATGGTACAGACACAGATACCTATCAACAACCATTGTGCAGTGGCAGGTTCAAGGTGGGGGCAAAAAGAGCATTGCCGAGAATATATGAGACATATCAGGAAAACCAACTTTAATATTTTCCCTAAGAGGGTTACTATGGTCAAAACATTGCTAGTACAATATTATTTAAAGTGGACATGTCATCCAGACATAAAAAGCTGTATAATGAAAGTCCATATGAAACATGAAAACCAATTTTTTTTTTTTTTTTTTTTTTAAAAGCATTCATAGCTGTTGTAAAGTCATTTAAAATCTCAGCTGTCAATCAAATACTGCCTGCCCCTCCTCTATGCCTTAGGCACAGAGACCAGAATTCGGTTCAGGATTCGGCCTTTTCCAGCAGGATTCGGCCGAATCCTTGTGTGGCCGAACCAAATCCTAATTTGCATATGTAAATTAGGTGAGGGAAGGGAAATAACGTGACTGAGTCTCAAAACAAAGAAGTAAAACATTCTTATTCCTTTCCTGCCTCTTATTTGCATACGTAAATTCTCATACGGTTCGTTATTCGGCCGAATCTTTTACAAAGGATTTGGCTGAATCCCAAATAGTGGATTTGGTGCATCCCTACTTTCCCTTACTAGATGTAACTGCTCTCCCCACATTCCCCCTCTCTCTTTACCATTTAATTGTGTAACCAGTGCATGGGGATGGACATAAGGTCCCCCATTCGGGTGCACAAACAAGATTTTGAGATGATGCAAGGCTTGTCTTAATAACAGTGTCCACAAAATGCCGCCTGCCTTCATGCTATAATTATGAATTTCCAGACAGAAGGAAAGAAGATTCAAATACTTTATAGAGTGTAAATAAAGTTTCTTTTGCTTGACTAACATGATAAAATAGGATTTGGAATAATATTTTCAGGTCACAGGTCCCCTTTAAGCTATGTCCTTGGGATCACATACAATTGCTGAAGAGAAACAGTCCTATTATGTATATAAAGATTTGAGATGCTGAACAGTCCAATGTGACTTTGTGTTTACATCTAATTGTAATTAGTGACAAAGTTGTTTTTTTGACCAAGCTGAAAAGAAACAGTTTCAATTGGCAGAAATAAAACAGCAAATATTGACATTAAATGTTTGTCAAATAAAAAGATTAATATCATGATACAAAAAGGGAAGTGTTTTTTGTCTCTCCTACTAACCTTGTTCTCCCCAGGTGCCATACTCTCATAGATCTCTTTTAGTTTCCCATAATGTGGCCGCAGGAACTTAAGGGGCTTGGGAACAGATGTCATGGAGGTGGTGGAGGAGCGGATTTGCCTTCGTAATTCCTCAAGGGCTGGTGTATAAAGTGAGCTGTCTTTCTCCTGTAGAAATGGTCATTGTGAATGATCAAATAATGTCAGCAAACCAGAAAACTAAGCTTATATTAGTTAAATGGTCACAGCCACTCAAAGTATTTATAGGTTACAACTAATTCTAAATAAACAACATTGGGCACTTACCCCCAGCCGCTCCACCAGCATCTCAAGCTCATCCTGAAGTTGCTTGTCCTCTTCAGACTATGAAAAACATTAAGAGGGATATGTATCAAAGTTTGTTATTTTTTAATGTTGGGGAGAAAAATAAGCTCTGCCAAAGAGCTAAAGAGAGCCGAAATACCCCCCCCCCCGAACAACAGCCAATAGTTACACAATATATAGCTAAAAAATGTTTTGTAGACAAAATGAAAAATATAGTACAACAGAACACTTTACATATAGATCTCTCAGGTATATTACATAATTTAAAGAATAACAAACTTGCTTGATGAAGAAGCATTTCTTATCGCCATGGGCAACACCTGATTCACATATCAAAAGGCTAGGTATTGTAATTTTCCTTCCCCCAAACAAACACATATAGCAAGTTACCAAATTTATAAGAACGATCCTACACAAGGCAGTTTCTATCGCTGCCATTAAGCATAAATAACCAAAATACTTATTTTTCTTTCCTGTGGATGGGTAGTTCACCTGACATGAAACAGTTTTTTTGTTTTCCCTACTAAGTATACAGGTGTAAAGAAGTAACATTTAGGTTCGCTTTAGCTCACAGTTAGGGGCACATTTACTAAGGGTCGAATATCGAGGGTTAATTAACCCTCGATATTTGACCCTCAAAGTAAAATCCTTAGACTTTGAATATCGAAGTCAAAGGATTTACCGCAAATACTTCGATCGAAGGAAAAATCGTTAGATCGACCGATTAAATCCTTTGAATCGATCAATTAGAAGGATTTTAATCCATCGATCGAAGGATTTTCCTTTTATCAAAAAAAAAGCTTAGAAACCTTATGGGGAAGGTCCCCATAGGCTAACATTGAAGCTCGGTAGGTTTAAAGTGGCGAAGTAGGTAGTCAAAGTTTTTTTTAAAGAGACAGTACTTTGACTATCGAATGGTCGAATAGTCAATTTTTAGTTTGAATCGTTCGATTCAAAGTCGTGGTCGAAGTAGCCTATTCGATGGTCGAAGTTTTTTTCATTCGAATCCTTCACTCGAGCTTAGTAAATGTGCCCCTAAATGTTCCAAATGTTTGTTCTGAGCATGAAGCTTCATGTATCTATTTTTGGTTAATGGCTATTAAGCCATATTGCCCAATGTGGTTGGAAAAATAAAAACGTGTCCAAACATACGTCGAGCAGCCCTGGGACATTGTCTTAAACTAGCCAAAAAGGCACTACATTACAGTCTTCAAAATGTCAGTTATATCATTTATTCCAGAAAAGATATATGAATATAGTTTCACTGATGTCCAGAGAGTGTCAATAATGGCATTTGCTAAAGACAACTAATGGTGAGTTTATGAGCTCAGGTAGCGCCGAGAGTTGCCATTCATTAACAATAGGAAGCGCCGCGGGTTGTACAGAGCAGTTTCTAGGCCCATTGACTCCGCTGTACGGATAAAGCTGAATGAATTGTGGACTCCTGTGTGTGCGGGAATATTGTCTTATTTCAGTCACATTCCCAATCTAAAACAGCGATCTGCCTGAACTCGTTTTCATTCCTACACCGGCCTAATGACTCAGCTCTCCCATTGTGGCCCTGTCACAAGTGCCTATGTTCTCCTCATCCCGCCGGCAAAGAGACACCGTGCGCTGTCTCATCTCCTCACCAGTTCCTGCTCCTCCTTTTTATCCTTCACCGCATCCCGTTGTTCTCCGCCGGCTTCCTTGTCTTTCCCCTTGCCGGTCTGCAAAGCTTGCTGGTTACGGCTCTTTTCCTCCATGGTCATGGATGCTCTAGTCCGCAGGCGCACACTCAGCTACCAATCATCGCAGCCGCCGTAACTCCGTAAAGATATGTCAGACGCAGAGACGCAGTTTCGAACCGTGATTGGAGGAGCTAAACACGTGATACTGTCATGCGCGTCACTGTAGCTCGGCCCGTCACGCTTGGTGTTTGTGTGCTGCTGAGATTGAGTTTGCAGTGCGGCTATTTGACTCGAGCAGCTGAAAATCGCTGAGTGAAGCTGTATTGGACCAGTACTCTGCAAACTATAGTATCAAAAGGATTGAGTACAGTAAAAATATAGTGTTATAATAATCACGGATCGACGCTTTCTTTTCCGTTCTTTCCAACTCTTTCGTTTTTAATTTGCTTTAGCTATCAGGGAATGTTTAAAGTTTTGTGCTTTTTCCGTTTAGAAGTCTACCTAGGTGTGTGTGTTTGCTACTGTTTGCCCATTTCTTGTGATGTCAGACCATGGCATTTATAACTTAAAGGGCCAGGCACACTATTCTGCAGGTTGCACTTGACTTCGTCATTCCGTTGATACTCCCCCCAAAACACTTGTGCAGCCTTTTTTTACTACTGCCAATGCTCCCATCCCCTGCTCTACAAAGGAACAAAGTGGCTGTTAGAGCTGCTCACAATGCTTCTACAAGAGCACTGTCCACTGCCTTAAAAGAGAAATCAACCCTTTAACAAAAAAACCCGCACCCCCATTTCACGTACACCCTCCAGCCTAACTGCCCCCCGGGGAAATGCCCCATACTTTATACTTACCCCTCGACGCAGATTCTGGCAGCAGAGTTCCATGCATCCATTTTCCGGGTCTTCAGCAAGCTGATTATGAGATTGGCATGTCGGCGCATGCGCAGTTGGAGCAATTTGCCGGATTGCGACAACTGCGAATGCGCTGAAACACAGAAGATGGCTGCGTGGAATTTTGATGTCAGCATTTGTGCCAAGGAGTAAGTATAAAGTATGGGGCATTTCCTCACGGGGGAGTACATGTTTTTTTGTAAAAGGGCTGAATTCTCCTTAAGAGGAGAAACAAACCCCTTATTAAAAAAACTCTACCCCTCAACCCCACATAGACCCCCTCCCCCAGCCTAGCAGCTACCCCAGGCAAATGCTAATAACGTTATACTTACCCCTCGCTGCAGATTTAGGGATCGGAGTTCACGGCAGCCATCTTCCAGGTCTTTGTGTCTTCTTCCGGCAATTCGGCAATTTCCTTCAGTTTCGCCGCATACACAGTTGTCGCGAACCAGGAAATTGCTCCAACTGCGCATCCACCATGCTTGTCTCATGAAGATGGCTGCCGTGAACCTCGATCCCTGAATTTGCATTGCACTCCGCTTTGAAATAAAAATTTGAAGATTTCCTGCAGTCCCGTGTGCCATCAGATTTTTCTTGCTGACACAGGCAGAGTATGGCACACACAGGGAGCATAGGACAAGCAGCGTATGGCACTCACAGGGAGCATTTTGCAAACAGAGCAGGAGACAGGGAAACCTATCATGACCACTCAAAGACGTACTACATACAGTGACACAATGCTGGTTCCCCTTCAGCAGCTGTGGGCAGTTTCAGTCTGGGACTTAGGTGTGAACAGTAGGGTGAAAGGAAAACTATACCCCCAAAATGAACACTTAAGCAACAGATAGTTCATATCATATTAAGTGACATATTAAAGAATCTTACCAAACTGGAATATATATTTAAGTAAATATTGCCCTTTTACATCTCTTGCATTGAGCCACCATTTCGTGATGGTCTCTGTGCTGCCTCAGAGATCACCTGACCAGAAATACTACAACTCTAACTGTAACAGGAAGAAGTGTGGAAGCAAAAGACACAACTGTTTCTGTTAATTGGCTCATGTAACCTAACATGTATGGTTTGTTGGTATGTTTGTGAGTACAGTGAATCCTACGATCTAAGGGGGCGGCCCTTATTTTTTAAAATGGCAATTTTCTATTTATGATTACCCAATGGCACATACTACTAGAAAAGTATATTATTATGAAAATGGTTTCTTTACATGAAGCAGGATTTTACATATGAACTGTTTTATGCAATATCTTTTTATAGAGGCCTACATTGTTTGGGGGGAATAGTTTTCCTTGAAGGGCTGGATTTACATAGCAGGCACCCCTAGGCCCACTGATGTTTGTCGTCCCCGGAACTTCTCTTTTATTTGTGCAAATTTTGATCATCAGGCCTGGAGCAATGGGTATTTGCACATGGGAAATTTAAAGTACTATTTTATCTCCTCTGCATCCCCAGTGTTTCTGAACCAATTTGGGTGTGGTTGGGCAGCATGCCGCCCCCTTAAATCCTGCTGCCCTAGACCCGGGCCTTGGTGGCCTTTCAACAAAACCAGGCCTGGTAGGGTGTGAACAATAGAGGTGTCACAAGTGTGAACAATGCAGGGGGGGGGATTAGAGGTGGGAACAATACAGGAGTTTACGGTCTGAATTTGATTAAGCAATGCAGGGGCCAGTTAAACTCTGTAGTGATACCTTTTAAAGCTACACATGGTAAGCAGTCACAGCAGGCAGACTTTGATGTGGGGGCCACAAAGGGGGGGTTCCTCCCTAACAGCCAGAGCACCATGAACATAGTGCAGCATTTCCCATTCTCTTTCCTGTCCTGCGCAAGATCAAACCTGACAATTCTGTATGGGATAGTTCTGTATCAGTCATTCAAGTTAACTCTTCCCTTCCTGTCATTTTAAATATACAACTTTCTGATTGTGTTTCTCATTTTATGTGCTATAGTAATTCTTACCCTGATGGTTTTGGGAGGCTTAGCATTATATTTTTCTGCCCACACGCCGTTGGCGCCAAAGATTCTCGCCATAGCCAAGCGTCAAATAGAAAGGTGCAACATGAGTTGTAGTTTTGCTTGATAAATGGCATGTATATTGTCTGGGTGTTATTGCAAGGCTCTTTAACTCAGTTACGTTTTGTGTTTTCTGGGTGGCTGCAAGTTATGATCTGAGTTACATTTTTAGGTTCTTACATTTTAGATTTTATCTCAATCAATATTAAAGCCTTCAGCTGTCTCCTTCCCACAGCTACTGTACATGGCAGCACTGGGACATTCCTTTTACTAAGACCTTTTAATATTAGCTGTGAAACATAGTGGTGAAAAAAGAAACTTGTGTGTTTCCAAGCAGTTTCCACAGCAACCAATATGTAACCATGGCAAACGAACAACGGTCCCCAGTACCCACTCACGGGAAATGGAGTTCACAAGAGATTGTGTGATATTGCAACATACAAGGAATAATATAAGGTAATATTATAAGGACAGTAGAAGCCACAAGACTAAGGATTTTATTCAGGTCCAAGGTGTCTTCTAATATCCATGGAAAATAACATAGCAATTTGCATCTAAAAATTTATTGATACATTTTTGGTTAATTAACTATATTAGAAACATTTTTTATTTTGCACACAGCCTATTTACTCTTTACTTTTATTTTTATACTGAACAATTCCTTTGAAGGAGACATGGGGAGGCCTATTTATCAAAATTCGAAATTGAGACACAGGACGGAATTCAGTCAGGTTGGGAACAAAGAGCCACAGGAAGAGACTAAAAGTATCCATACACAATAAGATCCGCTCGTTTGGCAAGGTTACATAGTTACATAGTTAAATTGGGTTGAAAAAAGACAAAGTCCATCAAGTTCAACCCCTCCAAATGAAAAACCAGCATCCATACATACACCCCTCTCTACTTTTAATTAAATTCTATATACCCATACCTATACTAACTATAGAGCTTAGTATCACAATAGCCTTTGATATTATGTCTGTCCAAAAAATCATCCAAGCCATTCCTAAAGGCATTAACTGAATCAGCCATCACAACATCACCTGGCAGTGCATTCCACAACCTCACTGTCCTAACTGTGAAGAACCCCCTACGTTGCTTCAAATGAAAGTTCTTTTCTTCTAGTCTAAAGGGGTGGCCTCTGGTACGGTGATCCACTTTATGGGTAAAAAGGTCCCCTGCCATTTGTCTATAATGTCCTCTAATGTACTTGTAAAGTGTAATCATGTCCCCACGCAAGCGCCTTTTTTCCAGAGAAAACAACCCCAACCTTGACAGTCTACCCTCATAATTTAAGTCTTCCATCCCTCTAACCAATTTAGTTGCACGTCTCTGCACTCTCTCCAGCTCATTTATATCCCTCTTAAGTACTGGAGTCCAAAACTGCACTGCATACTCCAGATGAGGCCTTACCAGGGACCTATAAAGAGGCATAATTATGTTTTCATCCCTTGAGTTAATGCCTTTTTTTATGCAAGACAGAACTTTATTTGCTTTAGTAGCCACAGAATGACACTGCCCAGAGTTAGACAACGTGTTATCTACAAAGACCCCTAGATCCTTCTCATTTAAGGAAACTCCCAACACACTGCCATTTAGTGTATAACTTGCATTTATATTATTTTTGCCAAAGTGCATAACCTTGCATTTATCAACATTGAAGCTCATTTTCCAGTTTTCTGCCCAGTTTTCCAGTTTAGACAAATCACTCTGCAAAGTGGCAGCATCCTGCATGGAACCTATAGTTCTACACAATTTAGTATCATCTGCAAAAATAGAAACAGTACTTTCAATGCCCACCTCCAGGTCATTAATAAACAAGTTGAAAAGCAAGGGACCTAGTACAGAGCCCTGCGGTACTCCACTAACAACACTGGTCCAATTAGAAAATGTTCCATTTACCACCACTCTTTGTAGTCTATCTTTTAGACAGTTCTCTATCCAGGTACAAATACTATGTTCCAGGCCAACATTCCTTAATTTAACCAGTAACCTTTTGTGTGGCACTGTATCAAATGCTTTAGCAAAATCTAAGTAAATCACATCCACTGCCATCCCAGAATCGAGGTCTCTACTTACATTCTCATAAAAAGAAATTAAATTAGTCTGGCAAGATCTATTACGCATAAAACCATGCTGGCACAAACTCATAGTATTATGATTTGCTATGAAGTCCAGTATCTTATCCTTTATTAACCCTTCGAAAAGCTTTCCTACCACTGACGTCAGACTAACTGGCCTATAGTTTTGAGGCTGAGAACGGGATCCTTTTTTGAATAGAGGCACCACATTAGCAATTCGCCAGTCTCTCGGCACTATGCCAGATCTCAATGAATCCTGAAAAATTAAGTAAAGAGGTTTGGCAATCACAGAGCTAAGCTCGCTAATTACCCTGGGATGAATACCATCTGGCCCTGGACCTTTGTTAATCTTAACATGTTCTAGTCTCTTTTGAATTTCTTCATGTGTGAACCATGCATCATTAGTTGTATTACTAGAATTGGGACTGTTAAGAAGGAAACCTTCACTTACTGATTCCTCATTTGTGTAGACAGATGAAAAATATGAGTTCAGAATCTGTGCTTTTATTTTGTTTTCATCAACCAGCTGACCCCCCTCTGATAGTAAGGGTCCCACCCCTTCCTGCTTCATTTTTTTACTATTAACATATTTAAAAAATAATTTTGGATTTTTTTTACTGCTTGCTGCAATATCCTTTTCTATAGCAATTTTAGCTTGCCTTATAGCTTCTTTGCATGATTTATTGGCCTCCTTGTACATTATAAATGTTTCGGCTGTACCAGCTAACTTGAAAGCCTTAAAAGCACGTCTTTTCTTACCCACCTCAACACCAACGATTCTATTGAACCAAAAAGGTTTTGTTTTGCAACGACGTTCCTTGCTTACAAGTGGAATATACTGACAAGTATATTTATTAAGCAGCATTTTAAAGACTTCCCATTTTTGTTCTGTGTTTAACCCTGAGAAAAGCATTTCCCACTTAATATGTTGCAGAGATGCCCTTATACTGTCAAAGTTTGCACGTCTGAAATTTAGTGTTTTAGTTACTCCCTTATAGAATTGCTTCTGCAACAGAATCTCAAAGGAGACCATGTTATGATCACTATTCCCTAAATGCTCCCCAACACAAATGTTAGAGATGAGTTCAGTATTGTTAGTTATTACAAGGTCCAAAAGAGAGTTATTCCTAGTAGGTTCTTGAACGAGCTGGAATAAAAAGTTGTCATTCAGCATATTTACAAACCTACTAGCTTTTTCTGTCTTAGCAACCCCATTACCCCAGTCAATGTCTGGATAATTGAAGTCACCCATAGCAACAACTTGACCCAGCTGTGAAGCCGCTTGTATCTGCAAGAGTAGCTGGGCTTCATACTCGACACTTATACGAGGTGGTTTATAGCATACACCAATGATAATTCTTGTTACCTTTTGCCCAGTCAAAATCTCTACCGAGAGTGATTCTACACCCTCACCAGTGCCAGCTACTGTTATTTCTTTAGCGCATGGCTTTAATTCAGGCTTTACATACAAACACACTCCTCCACCCTTTTTAATCCCTCTGTCCCTCCTAAAAAGGGTGTAACCATTTAAATTCACAATCCAGTCACATGTTTCATCCCACCAGGTCTCAGTGATACCAATTATATCATAATTTTTAGAGCATGCAATTAATTCCAGGTCTCCCATTTTACCTGACAAACTCCGTGCATTTGCCAGCATACAGCGGAGGTTACTACTTTTACTTTTGAAATTTGCATTACTTAGTGAAGAATTATACGTTAAGTTAGTATTATTCTGTTTTCCTTGTAACAGAGGGACCTCCTTAGCTGTTAAACTGTATGCCCCCTTACTCCTCCCCCATGACCCCTTACTAACCCCACTGCCCCGTCTACCCTAGCTGCACCATAATTCTTTATCTCACCCACCCCCCTCTTGCCTAGTTTAAACACTCCTCCAACCTCTTAGCCATTCTTTCCCCTAGCACCGCGGACCCCCTTCCATTGAGGTGCAAACTGTCACGACTGTATAGGTTGTACCCCAACGAAAAATCAGCCCAGTGCTCTAGGAACCCAAACCCTTCCTTCCTGCACCAAGACTTGAGCCACGCATTTAGCTCCCTAAACTCCCGCTGTTTTCCCTCAACTTGCACGTGGCACAGGCAAAATTTCAGAAAAGATTACATTGGAAGACCTTTCCTTGATCTTAGAGCCTAGATCCCTGAAATCATTCTTTAAGGTCTTCCATCTACCATTTATTTTGTCATTAGTACCGATATGCACTAAGACAGCTGGGTCATGCCCAGCCCCACTCAATAATTTGTCTATCCGATCAACCACATGCCGAACCCTGGCACCAGGTAGACAGCAAACTGTTCAGCCCCATCTAGAATTGCCAATCCAGAATTCATACTCCCATCATCTTCACACAATCTGGCAAATTTGTTGCGATGTATAATCACTGGATCGGCCTCCATTTTCCTTTTGCCCACCTTAGATTTTCTAACTGTCACCCAGCTAGCTGCCTCAATATCCTGCTGCTGTTCTGTTCCCCCCAAACTATCTGACCCCGCTAGGTCCTGCTCAGTGAGCAAAAGACTCCTTTCAAGATTGTCAATCGACCGCAATGTTGCAATTTGTTGCTCTAGTGCTCTAACGTGAGCCTCCAAAGTGGCAATTTGCTCACAACCACCACAGAGGTAAGCATTTTGGATCTCTTGTTCCAAATCTGCATACATATGGCAGACTGTGCACTGAGTCAGACCTTCAATCTTGCTAGCACTCATTATCCCAGTTACAGATCAAAACAGGAAAAAATAAATATATAAAAAAATGAGGGTTTAGAACAAACTTTTGACCTAGTTTGAACCTCCTTTAGTTTTCAACTCCGGTGTTTGTAACTCCACTTACAGATCCCCCACTTAACGAGCAAACACTTAAGAGAAGCTAACACTAGAGCAAGCTCCACTGGAGTGCCAGGGGTTCTATTTAAAGGTTGCCAAACAAGTGGCTCTTTCCCTGATAAGCCCACTAACGGCGGGGCAATATTAAGTTGATCTGGTGATTCGCTGATCGCCGTGTCAATCATGGGGAATCCTGCCTGGTTTTCCTTATTTGGAAACCGGGCAGGAAGTTTTGACCCGGGCAGCCCTTCAAAATACCAGGCTATCCGGGTCAAAACTGGACAGGTGGCAACCCTAGCGCCACAATTTGCTAGAAATTCATTACAGGTATCTCTGCCTACAACTACTGATTCTGTTTTTCCCTAAGTGCTGAATCCACCTCCCATCTGCATTAAAAAATGTCTTTCATTGTATATTAATGTCCCAGGAGAGTCAGTAGCTATGTTCTTTAACTGCTTATTATGTGCCTGTGGTGCTGCACACAATGTCTCTCATTAAGAGGATTAGAAGTCAGCACTCACCCTTAGGGTATAATGGACGGTGTGCAAGTCTGTGGTGGCCTCCTCCACCTGTTCCGTAGATACAATCAGCAAGTAGACAGCACCACACGTTTGAAGTATCTTTAAAAGGCCTTTATTTAAAAAGGGCTTATTACAATAGCGACGTTTCAGGCACACAATCGCCTTTTCTCAAGCTACTGAGCTCATGTTAGTACACACTTTTTATATCATTTGTAACAGTGTCATCTAGTGGCTAATTAATATACAAAGTCACAGCTGCATTTCCTTAAAATGAATACATAGTAAACAATGTTGCAACATCAATATATAACAATGTATTGAACAAGTCCATCCTGTCTAATCGCCCGGACCAATCCAAATCTGGAACAAAAGATATATATGAAAATAAAAATGCACTGAAAACTTCAACAAAGTCATCGGAAAATTTTATGTAGTTCGTACTCCCTATTAAGACCAGATGGTGTCAGGGTACCTAGCTTACGTATCCACATGGCTTCCCTTTTTAGAAAACCTTTAGTCTATCCCCGCGTCTATGCAATATTGGGACCCCATCAACCACTTGAAATTTTAATTGCTGGACTCCATGTACTTTCTCAATAAAATGACAGGCCACAGCCTGTTCTATCTTTTTGGTTTTAATAGCGGACTTATGCTCACGTAAAACCACATTTTATTACATACACTACGAATGTGGAAGAACATGTGAAATGTCCATTGATTTTTAAGGAAATACCTTTATGTGAGTGATAAATCGCCTCGCTGGCAATTAGAGCAACAATTGCACGCTAGACAAGGGAAAGTCCCATTTTTGGTAGGTCTTAGTAACTGCTGTGGATCTTTACTGCCCCCTATATCTGATCTAACTAGACAGGAGCCCACTGTTTTATTCTTTTTAAATGCCATCATGGGTGGTGACCTAAATTGTTGTTCTTGTGGAATACCATCACTGAGGAGCCCCCAGTGCTTGTTTACTATTTTAGAAATATGGGAACTTAGAGAATTATATTTGGACACAAATGTTAGTCGTCTACCCTCTTTAGATGGTGTATTGGGTTTCCTTTGAACCCTTCCAGGGTCCTCAACTTGGGAACGCTGTTTCTTTAGTAACCCTAAAGGATAACCTCTCTCCTGAAATTTGGTAGTCATCTCATCCATTCTTATATTACATAGTAAGTAAGATTGAAAAAAAGACACATGTCCATCGAGTTCAACCTTTTTTTTTTTTTTTTTATTAACTACCTATCTGCCAGTTATTAAGAGTGCACTGGTCAGACACGATACGTTTCACTCTCGCAAATTGTGATTTTGGTAACGATCTCTTGATATGCGGTGGATGAAATGATTTAAAGTGTAGCATAGTATTTTTGTCAGTGGGCTTAACGTACAGATCTGACGAGAGCACTCTATCTTTCAAAATTACTGAGGTATCCAGAAAAGGGATACAGTATATATGCACATTCAAAGTAAATTTAATATGAGGTGATGCTGAATTGATCTCCTCAAAAAATTTATCAAGGGTCCAACGGGGCCCCGTCCATATCGCAAAAATATCGTCAATGAAGCGAACCCAATGCCAACAAAAACTTTTAAACAAATCATTGGTGTATACATTACATTCTTCGAAATTATTCATATAAATATTGGCGTAAGACGGGGCCACGTTGGACCCCATCACTGTCCCCCTTATCTGTAAGAAAAAATCATTCTGAAAAAGAACATAATTGTTTTCCAGGACCATTTCAAGACACTGCAAAATAAAGTTTTTTTGGGCTCCATCAATCGACTCATCACGCATCAACTCAAGGCGGACAGCCTCCACACCCCCATCGTGTGGGATGGAAGTGTAGAGGCTCTCAACATCGAGAGTGACCAAAAGCGCCCCTTCAGGCACAGTATCAATACGTTTGATTTTTGTCAAAAAGTCACCAGTGTCCTTTAAAAAGGACTTATGTAATTGGACATAAGGATTGATCATACGATATACAAAAATAGACAGGGGTGAGAGCACAATGTCTCTCACTGTATAATGTGCTTGGGAAGTCAGTACCCACTCTGTGCTTGTGGTGCCTATATCCAGTGCTTTTTGTTAAATAATGTGTAAAGAATACTAATTGATGTCACATTATTATGTGGTGGGGATGCTATGCCTTTACCCATTACCCTCAGTGTACATTGGATACTGCCCCTTTCAACTTTAGGTACTTCCAAGATTCATCATGTTGCCCTAAGCAAAGTCATGTAGTGGGTTTTATCTGAATAAAAATGGAAATTAAAATGGATAATTTGAACTACTCCATGTCTGGTCCTTGCAAGGTAGATAGATTCCCAGTTCCCCCTCAGTGTTTTCAAAGCAGCAGTTTCTTAGGCAGGGGAAACAAGTACTACATGTATCCAAGAAATTCCTTGGCATTTTGTTTATTTATTACTGGGTACTACCAGAGGGTCATCATAAAAACTAGAACAGCTTCCTTTACTCACCTACCTGCCACATATATTAAATTCTAGAGCATCCACTATCATTGACCTAACTGCCAGCACAGGAATTGCTCTTCTATGACATGCCCTGTGTATATGGGACATAAGCAGAGAAGTATGCTCAAAGTGTCTGGGTGAGTAAGGGGTTAAGTAGCCTCCCCAAACACACAAATCACCCTCCGCCCATGGATGTTGAAATTCCATTGGCAATACATTGTGCAGAAATATGTCACAATATATTGATATTAATATTGATAATGTGCCTTTAAAAAAAAAAAAGATGGGTGAAGAGAAAAGGATGTTGCAGCAAAAAATGTATTGAACCTGTATTCTGCAAACTTTAGCATCAAAGGATTGATTACTGTTTACCAGTTGTCTTTGACTTTATAGGGATAAAATGTGGGAATACAAGGGTTACATGTTAAAGTGACTAAATTGTGTACATGGTATTGGTTGTTTTTTGTTGAATAGTATAACTTTATGTGTTATTGTTAGGGATGCACCGAATCCACTATTTTGGATTCAGCCGTACCCCCGAATCTTTTGCGAAAGATTCAGCTGAATACTGAACCGAATCTGAACCTTAATTTGCATATGCTAATTAGGGATGGGAATGGGAACATTTTATTTCCTTGTTTTTTGACAAAAAGGCACACGATTTCCCCCTGCCCCTAATTTGCATATGCAAATTAAATTTGCATATGTAAATTAGATTTGCACGTGTAAATTTGCTTTGCATATGTAAACTAGATTTGCATATGCAAATTTAATTTGCATATGCAAATTAGGATTCTGTTCGGCTGGGCAGAAGGGTTTGGCCGAATCCTGAACCAAATCCTGGGTTCGGTGCATCCCTTGTGATTGTGCTTTGAGGAAGGAACTTGTGCACTCCGAAACGTCAGCAAGCATCAAATAAATTCAAATGCTGAAGAGAACATTCTTACATGATATACAGTAAGTAAATGCTACAGTGAGCATGGAGTAAGAAGAGAATTTATCAGGTGGGAGTGCAGGTAATTACTGAGGACTACTACTACTACTACTGAGGATGCTATAGGCTTATAAGCACTCTAACCCACAGATCTATGGGGGGTTGTGTGGTCATTAGGCTCCTTTTATGCTGCTCCTGGCTTTCCTTCAGGAGTGCATTTGTGTCCTAGATGATGCTCCAGTTGGTCCCAGGGCAAAGGAGGGTCTGAATGCCCTTGTCACAGCTGTTTCATTAGACTGTGGGTTTGGGAATAAAGTGACCTTCCCCAACCTCTGAGATGAAGACCCCACAAAACATTGATTTGGTAATACATGGTTAAGCACGCGCAATGACTACTGGTTTGTCCAGCTCCTATTTCTACTATTAATTGACACTGAGATGTTGCCAGGTGTCCAGGGAGTAGCATCACATAACATTTAAACACAAACTTGTGTGGGGGAGTGAGGCCATTTTGGTTAAGGTATCCTTCTGGAAATGTTCTCCCCATCCTTCCCTGGAGCTTTGGAAAAGTTGATAAACATTGTGCTCCCCTATCCTATTTCCTAAGCATATCAATAAAGCAAAAAAAAAAAAGAAAAACCTGTTATTTACAGCTATAGAAAGAAATGTAACACTCATCATATTCAGCAGCAATTGAACTATAGAACCAGAATAGAGAAAAGAAAATTATGCCCCTGACAAAATGTGGACTAACTGGACTTTGGACCGAGTAGCTACCCAATCAAAGAACAACTAAATGCCCATATACGCTCAAAAGGTATGGGACCAGTTATTCAGAATGCTCAAGACCTGGGGTTTTCTGGCTAAAGGATCTTTCTGAAATTTGGATATCCATACATCAATAAGTCTGCGGAATTTTTTTTAAATTATTAATTAAACCCAACAGGATTGTTTTGCTTACAATCGGCAATAATTTTATCTTAGTTGGGATCAAGTAAAATGTTCCAATTGAATATTACAGAGGAAAGGGGAATCTGTTTTCAAATTTTGAATTTTTTGATTAAAATTGAGTCTTATTCAGAGCTTCCGGATAATGGGCTTCCGGATAACGAATCCCATACATGGTAAGACTATTTCAGACTCACAGTCAGACCTGGTGACAAATTTTCTGTCTTTGCATCTTATCACTTATTTCTCTGTAATAAAACTTAACCAACTATATTCTGCATAAATCTGAAAATCTTGAAAACAGAATACTATTTTTATTATTTATGTTTTAAACTTAATAAACAAACAAAATAATAGAGAAAGTTATTTTTAAAAATGATAATTTATGGTAATTGGATGAACAGTCAAAGGTTGTGGTCTTAAATGTAACCAGATGAAATTTAAGCACTTTCATTCTCATATCAGTTAGAAGTAGGGTTGCCATCTATCCAGTTTTTACCCATACAGCCTGGTTTTGGAAGGGATGTCCTGGTGAAATCTGCCTGTCCGGATTTCCAAATTAGGAAATCCAGACAGGGCATTGAAGTTAATGACATGGAGTTCAGCCAGTCGCTGATAGCCCTGTCATCAGTCCTGACATTACCGACCCCCGGATGTCACCCACCCCCTGCCCAGAGTTGACCAAACGAAAAGGTGTCAACCCTAGTTGGAAGGCTAGCACATAAACAGCAGCAAACTTAGTGCTGACCCCAAGTTCTCTGTTTAAGGTGCATTCCCACTGTTTTCTTCTGCCACTGGAACGGCAGGTCAATTTCACAATATGAACAGCAGAGACACAGAGAGCATTTTTATCATCAAGTTAAAATGAAGACAAATCATTCAGAATTAGCTTTTTCCTAACTGAAGATACATGGGTAAAAAGAGAAAAAATGAAAATGGTAAAATAATCAGGAGGAAAGTGAAGTACACCAGACCTGTTGCTATAAGCAAATTGCTTTATTCCTAGCTGGTTACAGAAAACATTCAAGGGAACCCTATCCTCTTTGTTAGTGCCCACAAATTTATATACTGAAGACAGAGATATACTGTATATACTCTGCAGCTCACTTTACCGGGCTCTGTTTGGGAAAAAGATAGGGAAAAATATAAATTAGTGACTTTATTATAATCAGATCATATGAGAAGAAAGTTTGGAAAAGGATTAGAACACGAGATTGTTCCTAGTGGATTTTAAAAGAAGAGCTTCAAACACATTGCACTGGATGAGGAGTAAGGATATGGTCTGTAGTTCAAAAACGAATGGGATATTACAAGATAGATTGTAAGGCTCTGCAAACATCTATTGGAGAAACAAAGGTTGCATCTATTTACCTTCTCTAGATGGTCCTCTGTGCCCTAATGAAGTTTCCTCAGGTCAGCAGGGAAAGCCCGGCACACTGCAAATCTCTTTGCCAGTCAGACTGACACTCTGCAGCTCACTTTACCGGGCTCTGTTTGGGAAAAAGATAGGGAAAAATATAAATTAGTGACTTTATTATACCCAGATCAGATAAGAAGAAAGTTTGGAAAAGGATTAGAAAACGGGATTTTTCCTAGTGGATTTTAAAATAAGAGCTTCAAACACACACTGCACTGGATGAGGAGTAAGGATATGGTCTGTAGTTCAAAAACGAATGGGATATTACAAGATAGATTGTAAGGCTCTGCAAACATCTATTGGAGAAACAAGGGTTGCATTTATTTACCTTCTCTAGATGGTCCTCTGTGCCCTAATGAAGATTCCTCAGGTCAGCAGGGAAAGCCCGGCACACTGCAAATCTCTTTGCCAGTCAGACTGACACTCTGCAGCTCACTTTACCGGGCTCTGTTTGGGAAAAAGATAGGGAAAAATATAAATTAGTGACTTTATTATAACCAGATCAAATAAGAAGAAAGTTTGGAAAAGGATTAGAAAGCGGGATTTTTCCTAGTAGGATTTTAAAAGGAGAGCTTCAAACACATTGCACTGGACGAGGAGTAAGGATATGGTCTGTAGTTCAAAAATGAATGGGATATTACAAGATAGATTGTAAGGCTCTGCAAACATCTATTGGAGAAACAAGGGTTGCATCTATTTACCTTCTCTAGATGGTCATCTGTGCCCTAATGAAGTTTCCTCAGGTCAGCAGGGAAAGCCCGGCACACTGCAAATCTCTTTGCCAGTCAGACTGACACTCTGCAGCTCACTTTACCGGGCTCTGTTTGGAGAAAAGATAGGGAAAAATATAAATTAGTGACTTTATTATACCCAGATCAGATAAGAAGAAAGTTTGTAAAAGGATTAGAAAACGGGATTTTTCCTAGTAAGATTTTAAAAGGAGAGCTTCAAACACATTGCACTGGATGAGGAATAAGGATATGGTCTGTAGTTCAAAAACGAATGGGATATTACAAGATAGATAGTGAGGCACTGCAAACATCTATTGGAGAAACAAGGGTTGCATCTATTTACCTTCTCTAGATGGTCCTCTGTGCCCTAATGAAGTTTCCTCAGGTCAGCAGGGAAAGCCCGGCACACTGCAAATCTCTTTGCCAGTCAGACTGACACTCTGCAGCTCACTTTACCGGGCTCTGTTTGGGAAAAAGATAGGGAAAAATATAAATTAGTGATTTTATTATAACCAGATCAAATAAGAAAATTTGGAAAAGGATTAGAAAACGGGATTTTTCTTAGTAGGATTTTAAAAGGAGAGCTTCAAACACATTGCACTGGACGAGGTGTAAGGATATGGTCTGTAGTTCAAAAATGAATGGGATATGACAAGATAGATTGTAAGGCTCTGCAAACATCTATTGGAGAAACAAGGGTTGCATCTATTTACCGTCTCTAAAAGGTCCACTGTGCCCTAATGAAGTTTCCTCAGGTCAACAGGGAAAGCCCGGCACACTGCAAATCTCTTTGCCAGTCAGACTGACACTCTGCAGCTCACTTTACCGGGCTCTGTTTGGGAAAAGATAGGGAAAAATATAAATTAGTGACTTTATTATACCCAGATCAGATAAGAAGAAACTTTGTAAAAGGATTAGAAAACGGGATTTTTCCTAGTAAGATTTTAAAAGGAGAGCTTCAAACACATTGCACTGGACGAGGAGTAAGGATATGGTCTGTAGTTCAAAAACGAATGGGATATTACAAGATAGATAGTGAGGCACTGCAAACATCTATTGGAGAAACAAGGGTTGAATCTATTTACCTTCTCTAGATGGTCCTCTGTGCCCTAATGAAGTTTCCTCAGGTCAGCAGGGAAAGCCCGGCACACTGCAAATCTCTTTGCCAGTCAGACTGACACTCAGCAGCTCACTTTACCGGGCTCTGTTTGGGAAAAAGATAGGGAAAAATATAAATTAGTGACTTTATTATAACCAGATCAAATAAGAAGAAAGTTTGGAAAAGGATTAGAAAACGGGATTTTTCCTAGTAGGGTTTTAAAAGGAGAGCTTCAAACACATTGCACTGGACGAGGAGTAAGGATTTGGTCTGTAGTTCAAAAATGAATGAGATATGACAAGATAGATTGTAAGGCTCTGCAAACATCTATTGGAGAAACAAGGGTTGCATCTATTTACCGTCTCTAAAAGGTCCACTGTGCCCTAATGAAGTTTCCTCAGGTCAACAGGGAAAGCCCGGCACACTGCAAATCTCTTTGCCAGTCAGACTGACACTCTGCAGCTCACTTTACCGGGCTCTGTTTGGGAAAAAGATAGGGAAAAATATAAATTAGTGACTTTATTATAACCAGATCATATGAGAAGAAAGTTTGGAAAAAGATTAGAAAACTGGATTTTTCCTAGTAGGATTTTAAAAGGAGAGCTTCAAACACATTGCACTGGACGAGGAGTAAGGATATGGTCTGTAGTTCAAAAATGAATGGGATATGACAAGATAGATTGTAAGGCTCTGCAAACATCTATTGGAGAAACAAGGGTTGCATCTATTTACCGTCTCTAAAAGGTCCACTGTGCCCTAATGAAGTTTCCTCAGGTCAGCAGGGAAAGCCCGGCACACTGCAAATCTCTTTGCCAGTCAGACTGACACTCTGCAGCTCACTTTACCGGGCTCTGTTTGGGAAAAAGATAGGGAAAAATATAAATTAGTGACTTTATTATAACCAGATCATATGAGAAGAAAGTTTGGAAAAAGATTAGAAAACTGGATTTTTCCTAGTAGGATTTTAAAAGGAGAGCTTCAAACACACTGCACTGGATGAGGAGTAAGGATATGGTCTGTAGTTCAAAAATGAATGGGATATGACAAGATAGATTGTAAGGCTCTGCAAACATCTATTGGAGAAACAAGGGTTGCATCTATTTACCTTCTCTAGAAGGTCCACTGTGCCCTAATGAAGTTTCCTCAGGTCAACAGGGAAAGCCCGGCACACTGCAAATCTCTTTGCCAGACAGACTGACACTCTGCAGCTCACTTTACCGGGCTCTGTTTGGGAAAAAGATAGGGGAAAAAGATAAATTGGTGACTTTATTATAACCAGATCATATGAGAAGAAAGTTTGGAAAAGGATTAGAACACGTGATTGTTCCTAGTGGATTTTAAAAGAAGAGCTTCAAACACATTGCACTGGATGAGGAGTAAGGATATGGTCTGTAGTTCAAAAACGAATGGGATATGACAAGATAGATTGTAAGGCTCTGCAAACATCTATTGGAGAAACAAGGGTTGCATCTATTTACCTTCTCTAGATGGTCCTCTGTGCCCTAATGAAGTTTCCTCAGGTCAGCAGGGAACACTGCAAATCTCTTTGCCAGTCAGACTGACACTCTGCAGCTCACTTTACCGGGCTCTGTTTGGGGAAAAGATAGGGAAAAATATAAATTAGTGACTTTATTATACCCAGATCAGATAAGAAGAAAGTTTGGAAAAGGATTAGAAAACGGGATTTTTCCTAGTGGATTTTAAAATAAGAGCTTCAAACACACACTGCACTGGATGAGGAGTAAGGATATGGTCTGTAGTTCAAAAACGAATGGGATATTACAAGATAGATTGTAAGGCTCTGCAAACATCTATTGGAGAAACAAGGGTTGCATTTATTTACCTTCTCTAGATGGTCCTCTGTGCCCTAATGAAGATTCCTCAGGTCAGCAGGGAAAGCCCGGCACACTGCAAATCTCTTTGCCAGTCAGACTGACACTCTGCAGCTCACTTTACCGGGCTCTGTTTGGGAAAAAGATAGGGAAAAATATAAATTAGTGACTTTATTATAACCAGATCAAATAAGAAGAAAGTTTGGAAAAGGATTAGAAAGCGGGATTTTTCCTAGTAGGATTTTAAAAGGAGAGCTTCAAACACATTGCACTGGACGAGGAGTAAGGATATGGTCTGTAGTTCAAAAATGAATGGGATATTACAAGATAGATTGTAAGGCTCTGCAAACATCTATTGGAGAAACAAGGGTTGCATCTATTTACCTTCTCTAGATGGTCATCTGTGCCCTAATGAAGTTTCCTCAGGTCAGCAGGGAAAGCCCGGCACACTGCAAATCTCTTTGCCAGTCAGACTGACACTCTGCAGCTCACTTTACCGGGCTCTGTTTGGAGAAAAGATAGGGAAAAATATAAATTAGTGACTTTATTATACCCAGATCAGATAAGAAGAAAGTTTGTAAAAGGATTAGAAAACGGGATTTTTCCTAGTAAGATTTTAAAAGGAGAGCTTCAAACACATTGCACTGGATGAGGAATAAGGATATGGTCTGTAGTTCAAAAACGAATGGGATATTACAAGATAGATAGTGAGGCACTGCAAACATCTATTGGAGAAACAAGGGTTGCATCTATTTACCTTCTCTAGATGGTCCTCTGTGCCCTAATGAAGTTTCCTCAGGTCAGCAGGGAAAGCCCGGCACACTGCAAATCTCTTTGCCAGTCAGACTGACACTCTGCAGCTCACTTTACCGGGCTCTGTTTGGGAAAAAGATAGGGAAAAATATAAATTAGTGACTTTATTATACCCAGATCAGATAAGAAGAAAGTTTGTAAAAGGATTAGAAAACGGGATTTTTCCCTGGACATACTCCATATCAGAACTCACCGGGATATCCCCGCCCCCATGCCCCATCAGAAGGACCCTCCCCAAAGCTTTAAAAGCCACCCCCACCCCCTCTATGGCGTCTTTTTTTCCTTCTGCTTTCCTTGCTCCATTGAAAGCAATATTTTTGCTTTTTAACCTTGGGAAAGCATTAGGTGACCGGAAATGGCACCTAGGGACTGGGGTTTTTTTGATCCATGAGGTCTTTTCCCCTGTACATTACCTCATATTTGGGACCTTCAGCGCTGTTCAGCTGGAAAAGGTAGGACAAAGCTGTTACAGTATGCTTAATCCCATGTGCCTTCCTGGCTGTCTGTATGGCATCCAGTGGCAAGTGCCTGTCCCCCCATCCGTGTGCCCTCCTGGCCTGCCTAAAAGCATCCAGTGGCAATGGTGTGTGACCCTGCACCCCTGTATTTTTGCGGATGGGCGAGGGAGGTGGAAGGTTAGTAGTACTCTGTATATAGTTAGTGGCCTGAGTCTGACAGTCTCCATTTTGTTTTTGTTTGGTTCCCTTAAATGGAGTCAGAATTCTGAGCCAACTGCCTCCCTCACAAAGTCTTTCCTAAGGTTGTGTATTAGGGCCCTTGCACGCGGGTATTTTTTTTGTCTGCACTCCGCTGCATTCCACTTTTTTCCACTCATGGAGGTGCACATGTGTGGGGGCCCTTGAGGTAAAAAAAAAAAAAAAAAAAAAAAAAAAAAAAAAAAAAACACTCCCCACTCCACTGTATCGAAACTTTGGGCTGGTATGGTGTATTACTGAGAGGTAAGTTGCTCAATCCTATTACAATTGGCTGTTTTCATGCATACCTGAATATACCTGAATGTTATGTGGTCAGCCAAACTCAGGGTTTCCAGAGAATATCTCCAGTCCTGTGTTATGGCTCCTACCTCTACACTGGGTAATGCACTAAATCCTATTTCTGTATTGTATAATCAGAAAGGATAAGGCCAAAGGCAAAATAACTGCAATGTGCATTATTGATACAACAGGTTTGGGTTATAACAAGTGTGTACTTGCTAGCACTGAATCCTGTTGTTGCTATGGAATAGGTTATAGCAACTAGTGCAGAGTGAAATGGCAACCTCTCAGAACTGGCTAATGAGATGCATACCAGATTGGCATCAGCTGAATGTAATCATATGATCAGCTACACTGCCTGACCTTCCAGAATATTCCTCGTGTTCTGGGTAGTGCTGACTGGGTAATGCACTGAATCCTATTTCGGTATTGTATAATCGGAAAGGATACGGCCAAAGGTGGGATACCTGCATTATACACAACAGGTTGGGGTTATAAAGACCCTTTAACAAGTGTGTACTGGATAGCACTGAATTCTATTGTTGCTAGGGAAAAGGTTATAGCAACTAGTGCAGCGTTAAATGACAACCTCTCAGAACTGGCTAATGAGATGCATACCAGATTGGCAACAGCTGAATGTAATCATGTGATCAGCTACACTGCCTGACCTTCCAGAATATTCCTCCTGTTCTGGGTAGTGCTGACTGGGTAATGCACTGAATCCTATTTCGGTATTGTATAATCGGAAAGGATACGGCCAAAGGCGGAATAACTGCATTATACACAACAGGTTTGGGTTATAAAAACCCTTTAAGAAGTGTGTATTTGATAGCACTGAATCCTATTGTTGCTATGGGAAAGGTTATAGCAACTATTACAGTGTTAAATGGCAGCCTCTCAGAACTGGCTAATGAGATGCATACCAGATTGGCAACAGCTGAATGTAATCATGTGATCAGCTACACTGCCTGATCTTCCAGAATATTCCTCCTGTTCTGGGTAGTGCTGACTTTGCATTATGTTATGGTAGTGCAGAGTCAGGTAACTGGGAACTGGCTAATTTGATGCATGCCTGAGTAGTCTCACCTGAATGTAGATATGTGATTAACTACTTAGTACCTGAGCTTCCTAAGAATTGCTCCAGTCATGTTGTGGCTGCTGCTGCTGCTACACTGGGTATGACCTGAATCCTTTCTTCTTGCTATCAGATGTGCTTCATGCTTAAAATGGGTCATAGGCCTAGTTGGTGGCAAATTGACTATATATGTCATTATGCAACTTAGATTGTAGTAGTTAACACTCTGGCTAATTGGGGCATACCTGAGCAACCTCTGCTGAATGTAATCATGTGACCAGCTAGAGGTGTGGTGAAACCTTAGCTTCTGGCATATAGCTTCACAGGCTAGGTAGTGTGCTCTGTTTTATTCTAAGTACTCCTCCTCTGAGGGTCTTTCTCCAACAAATGGGAGAGGAAGTCAGGAGCCCAAGGTGGGTTATATGGCTGTTGTTTTAGGAAACCATATGCAATAGGTATTTCAGTGGCCTGTATTGGAATACTCATAAGGTGTGTAATGTTATGATCTTGCACAATGCTGTTCTTGACATGCTCTTGGGTTCCAGACGTTAGGGGTTGTGTGCTATAAGCAAGTAACTCTAATTATTGTGGCAGGCAGAATTCATGATTGGTACTCTGCTTTTCTGAATGTATTACATTGTGTTAATATTCAGGCTATGTATATGTTTTGATAACATACTGTGTTTTAAATCTGGGATATTAGCATGCCTAAATCTGCAGCATGAACTGTTAATGGTGTCCTGTTGTTGGTATGCGTTATAGGCTGCTACCAGTTCGGGGATTGTAGGCCCTTGCAATTTTCCTAAGGCCATACAGTATGGATGTGTTTAGCTGTAAACTGCATGTTTCTTGTGCCTTGTTATATACAAGATGGATATATCATGCCTATACTGCAGCTTAACCTATGGATAGGGTGATAGGTTGCAGTTGAACTATAGTGTCACTGGGCCTGCAGTAAGGATTGGACTCTGGTATAACCAATGTTTATATAGACTGCCTAACTGTTTTCCTCTGAGTTTTGCAGGGATTCTAGAGTTTAGCAGTATGCTAATCTGAATATGGTTTTCTCTGCACTGCACAGAGTCACTACTTGGTGGTTTACAAACAGCATTTGACTTGTGTGTACCACAGGGCTCTCTTAGTTTGATCTATGGGATAGACCAATCAGAATGCAGAGTATTAAGGGAGTTCAGAGGTTGGCGCCAGGATAGGGTTGAAGTGGGTGCTCCTATCCACTAATTATGCATGGCGAGGTTCTACCACAGTACTTGGTAAGGTACAGTTATGCTTGTTGTTTTTGCCTAAAGGCTGGCAGGTGGCAGCTGGCCTCATTGGTATCTTCTGTATTACAAGCAAGATATTAAAAGGCTTGTAAAACGCATCTTAATTAGGTTGCATCTCCTCTGCCTTTAGAATAGCTGTACAGCTGAGGGGCTTGTTCTTGAAGCTATTCTGTACTGTTGTTGTTGTTGGCAGAAACAAGGTGCCTGGTAGCAACAAACAAATGAGGCACATATAGATTCCCTTGTATTACCCTCAATAAGCTATTGATTGTGGTGTTAAGGGATGTTAACCCTTACAATTGTATTGGATGTGTGGTTAAGATTACTGTCTTGGAGCTGCATAATGGTTATATTAAAGGAATGGGTTACATGTTTGTAACATTTGCCATTCTATGCATTTTTTCCCCTCAGGAGAGGAGGTGTCCCTGACGAGTCACATCCACAGTGGCGGACATGAAGTTGCTTGTAGGGGTTATCTCCTGCCTAATTGATTAGTCGAGGCTATTGCTTGAGTAACAGTCTACCGCTTGCCCTGAAGTACAGTATATTCAGGGTGTCTCTAGCTGGGAAGCTTGGAACGTGTGTTTTTTTGTGGCTTCCGTCAGGATAAGGGACTAATGCATTGCTTGGGTAGAGCATGTGTCCTAGTTGGGGACGGATTCTTTGTTCCTGCCAAGCGCCTGTGTTGGCTGGGAATGTGCCTTCCTGTTCTCAAGCCATCCATGTAGGTGTAGGGGCACTTAGACTGTTCTTAGTGCTTACCTAAAGAACAGGTGGTAATGAGGCATTGGTTGTCCTGCTTGTCTCATATTATGGCAGTTATCATGCAAACATGGTTGGCCTTAATGTATCATACAACCCAAATTAGGGACTGTTTTTCTAGATATTGTGATGCCTGTATGAGGGAGCTTCCTGGAAAAAGGTTGCTCACAGAAGTTTTGTATTAGAGTAAGGCTACCTTTCGGCATGATGATAACCTTTTAGGGGACCTTGGCAAACTGTGTGGATGTACAGTGTACTGGTCTAGAGTCTAGCACAACCACGTATAGGCCTCTTGACAGAGATGATCAGGTTCTCTGCCTACAGTATTCTCCTATGAGGTAATATTATGTAGCCTTTGGGGTCTTCTATCATATTGTTACCCATCTGATAGCTTTATCAGATATGGGTCTGTTCACAATTAACAGTTGGTTTATACGGTACTCTTGCACAGAACTGCTAGTTCTCGGTTATATGATTAGAGACTTGGAAACCTGCTTAGGATGAACAGTATATTCCAATTGTGATGCATTCAATCTGTTCTTTCTATGCCTCTTCATAGATAAGTTCTGTATTTGGTCCTTTAATTGATTGACACTATCCACCTCTGGCTAGTGATGTAAGATGGTCAGTCTCAGTGTGGGTTCCCTTTTTGGACTGGGTCCTAGCAGGATTTTCTTCCTCTTAGTATAGTTCGCTATAGGGATATGAGATGGTCAGTCTCAATGTGAAGTTTCCCTTTAGGACTGGGTCCTAACAGGATTTTCTTCAACTACAACTAAGTATAATTGTTCATTACTCTCTTTCTCTAGGATTGGAGTTGAGATCAGCTAATCCTATAAGATGTCTCCTGTACATTACTAGGTTCTGCACCTGGAGCTGATGGTATGTCAAGTGTTGTACTTCACAACAGTAAGTACTGCAATATTATCCAGGAGTCTATTCGAGCCTAGTTCCCTCCCAACTGGGCATTAAGCTTGCTATGTCCCGGTGAGTTCTGATATGGAGTATGTCCAGGGAAAAGGGAAAATTGTTTCATACTTACCGTAATTTTCCTTTCCTGGACATACTCCATATCAGCTAGTTCCCAACCCTTCTACAATGATTGTCTTAAAGCTAGTAACAAAGACGCCATAGAGGGGGTGGGGGTGGCTTTTAAAGCTTTGGGGAGGGTCCTTCTGATGGGGCATGGGGGCGGGGATATCCCGGTGAGTTCTGATATGGAGTATGTCCAGGAAAGGAAAATTACGGTAAGTATGAAACAATTTTCCCTTTTCCTAGTAAGATTTTAAAAGGAGAGCTTCAAACACATTGCACTGGATGAGGAGTAAGGATATGGTCTGTAGTTCAAAAATGAATGGGATATGACAAGATAGACTGTAAGGCTCTGCAAACATCTATTGGAGAAACAAGGGTTGCATCTATTTACCTTCTCTAGAAGGTCCACTGTGCCCTAATGAAGTTTCCTCAGGTCAACAGGGAAAGCCCGGCACACTGCAAATCTCTTTGCCAGACAGACTGACACTCTGCAGCTCACTTTACCGGGCTCTGTTTGGGAAAAAGATAGGGGAAAAAGATAAATTAGTGACTTTATTATAACCAGATCATATGAGAAGAAAGTTTGGAAAAGGATTAGAACACGTGATTGTTCCTAGTGGATTTTAAAAGAAGAGCTTCAAACACATTGCACTGGATGAGGAGTAAGGATATGGTCTGTAGTTCAAAAACGAATGGGATATGACAAGATAGATTGTAAGGCTCTGCAAACATCTATTGGAGAAACAAGGGTTGCATCTATTTACCTTCTCTAGATGGTCCTCTGTGCCCTAATGAAGTTTCCTCAGGTCAGCAGGGAACACTGCAAATCTCTTTGCCAGTCAGACTGACACTCTGCAGCTCACTTTACCGGGCTCTGTTTGGGGAAAAGATAGGGAAAAATATAAATTAGTGACTTTATTATACCCAGATCAGATAAGAAGAAAGTTTGGAAAAGGATTAGAAAACGGGATTTTCCTAGTGGATTTTAAAATAAGAGCTTCAAACACACACTGCACTGGATGAGGAGTAAGGATATGGTCTGTAGTTCAAAAACGAATGGGATATTACAAGATAGATTGTAAGGCTCTGCAAACATCTATTGTAGAAACAAGGGTTGCATTTATTTACCTTCTCTAGATGGTCCTCTGTGCCCTAATGAAGATTCCTCAGGTCAGCAGGGAAAGCCCGGCACACTGCAAATCTCTTTGCCAGTCAGACTGACACTCTGCAGCTCACTTTACCGGGCTCTGTTTGGGAAAAAGATAGGGAAAAATATAAATTAGTGACTTTATTATAACCAGATCAAATAAGAGAAAGTTTGGAAAAGGATTAGAAAGCGGGATTTTTCCTAGTAGGATTTTAAAAGGAGAGCTTCAAACACATTGCACTGGACGAGGAGTAAGGATATGGTCTGTAGTTCAAAATGAATGGGATATTACAAGATAGATTGTAAGGCTCTGCAAACATCTATTGGAGAAACAAGGGTTGCATCTATTTACCTTCTCTAGATGGTCATCTGTGCCTAATGAAGTTTCCTCAGGTCAGCAGGGAAAGCCCGGCACACTGCAAATCTCTTTGCCAGTCAGACTGACACTCTGCAGCTCACTTTACCGGGCTCTGTTTGGAGAAAAGATAGGGAAAAATATAAATTAGTGACTTTATTATACCCAGATCAGATAAGAAGAAAGTTTGTAAAAGGATTAGAAAACGGGATTTTTCCTAGTAAGATTTTAAAAGGAGAGCTTCAAACACATTGCACTGGATGAGGAATAAGGATATGGTCTGTAGTTCAAAAACGAATGGGATATTACAAGATAGATAGTGAGGCACTGCAAACATCTATTGGAGAAACAAGGGTTGCATCTATTTACCTTCTCTAGATGGTCCTCTGTGCCCTAATGAAGTTTCCTCAGGTCAGCAGGGAAAGCCCGGCACACTGCAAATCTCTTTGCCAGTCAGACTGACACTCTGCAGCTCACTTTACCGGGCTCTGTTTGGGAAAAAGATAGGGAAAAATATAAATTAGTGACTTTATTATACCCAGATCAGATAAGAAGAAAGTTTGTAAAAGGATTAGAAAACGGGATTTTTCCTAGTAAGATTTTAAAAGGAGAGCTTCAAACACATTGCACTGGATGAGGAGTAAGGATATGGTCTGTAGTTCAAAAATGAATGGGATATGACAAGATAGACTGTAAGGCTCTGCAAACATCTATTGGAGAAACAAGGGTTGCATCTATTTACCTTCTCTAGAAGGTCCACTGTGCCCTAATGAAGTTTCCTCAGGTCAACAGGGAAAGCCCGGCACACTGCAAATCTCTTTGCCAGACAGACTGACACTCTGCAGCTCACTTTACCGGGCTCTGTTTGGGAAAAAGATAGGGGAAAAAGATAAATTAGTGACTTTATTATAACCAGATCATATGAGAAGAAAGTTTGGAAAAGGATTAGAACACGTGATTGTTCCTAGTGGATTTTAAAAGAAGAGCTTCAAACACATTGCACTGGATGAGGAGTAAGGATATGGTCTGTAGTTCAAAAACGAATGGGATATGACAAGATAGATTGTAAGGCTCTGCAAACATCTATTGGAGAAACAAGGGTTGCATCTATTTACCTTCTCTAGATGGTCCTCTGTGCCCTAATGAAGTTTCCTCAGGTCAGCAGGGAACACTGCAAATCTCTTTGCCAGTCAGACTGACACTCTGCAGCTCACTTTACCGGGCTCTGTTTGGGGAAAAGATAGGGAAAAATATAAATTAGTGACTTTATTATACCCAGATCAGATAAGAAGAAAGTTTGGAAAAGGATTAGAAAACGGGATTTTTCCTAGTGGATTTTAAAATAAGAGCTTCAAACACACACTGCACTGGATGAGGAGTAAGGATATGGTCTGTAGTTCAAAAACGAATGGGATATTACAAGATAGATTGTAAGGCTCTGCAAACATCTATTGGAGAAACAAGGGTTGCATTTATTTACCTTCTCTAGATGGTCCTCTGTGCCCTAATGAAGATTCCTCAGGTCAGCAGGGAAAGCCCGGCACACTGCAAATCTCTTTGCCAGTCAGACTGACACTCTGCAGCTCACTTTACCGGGCTCTGTTGGGAAAAAGATAGGGAAAAATATAAATTAGTGACTTTATTATAACCAGATCAAATAAGAAGAAAGTTTGGAAAAGGATTAGAAAGCGGGATTTTTCTAGTAGGATTTTAAAAGGAGAGCTTCAAACACATTGCACTGGACGAGGAGTAAGGATATGGTCTGTAGTTCAAAAATGAATGGGATATTACAAGATAGATTGTAAGGCTCTGCAAACATCTATTGGAGAAACAAGGGTTGCATCTATTTACCTTCTCTAGATGGTCATCTGTGCCCTAATGAAGTTTCCTCAGGTCAGCAGGGAAAGCCCGGCACACTGCAATCTCTTTGCCAGTCAGACTGACACTCTGCAGCTCACTTTACCGGGCTCTGTTTGGAGAAAAGATAGGGAAAAATATAAATTAGTGACTTTATTATACCCAGATCAGATAAGAAGAAAGTTTGTAAAAGGATTAGAAAACGGGATTTTTCCTAGTAAGATTTTAAAAGGAGAGCTTCAAACACATTGCACTGGATGAGGAATAAGGATATGGTCTGTAGTTCAAAAACGAATGGGATATTACAAGATAGATAGTGAGGCACTCCAAACATCTATTGGAGAAACAAGGGTTGCATCTATTTACCTTCTCTAGATGGTCCTCTGTGCCCTAATGAAGTTTCCTCAGGTCAGCAGGGAAAGCCCGGCACACTGCAAATCTCTTTGCCAGTCAGACTGACACTCTGCAGCTCACTTTACCGGGCTCTGTTTGGGAAAAAGATAGGGAAAAATATAAATTAGTGATTTTATTATAACCAGATCAAATAAGAAAATTTGGAAAAGGATTAGAAAACGGGATTTTTCTTAGTAGGATTTTAAAAGGAGAGCTTCAAACACATTGCACTGGACGAGGTGTAAGGATATGGTCTGTAGTTCAAAAATGAATGGGATATGACAAGATAGATTGTAAGGCTCTGCAAACATCTATTGGAGAAACAAGGGTTGCATCTATTTACCGTCTCTAAAAGGTCCACTGTGCCCTAATGAAGTTTCCTCAGGTCAACAGGGAAAGCCCGGCACACTGCAAATCTCTTTGCCAGTCAGACTGACACTCTGCAGCTCACTTTACCGGGCTCTGTTTGGGAAAAAGATAGGGAAAAATATAAATTAGTGACTTTATTATACCCAGATCAGATAAGAAGAAAGTTTGTAAAAGGATTAGAAAACGGGATTTTTCCTAGTAAGATTTTAAAAGGAGAGCTTCAAACACATTACACTGGACGAAGAGTAAGGATATGGTCTGTAGTTCAAAAACGAATGGGATATTACAAGATAGATAGTGAAGCACTGCAAACATCTATTGGAGAAACAAGGGTTGCATCTATTTACCTTCTCTAGATGGTCCTCTGTGCCCTAATGAAGTTTCCTCAGGTCAGCAGGGAAAGCCCGGCACACTGCAAATCTCTTTGCCAGTCAGACTGACACTCTGCAGCTCACTTTACCGTGCTCTGTTTGGGAAAAAGATAGGGAAAAATATAAATTAGTGACTTTATTATAACCAGATCATATGAGAAGAAAGTTTGGAAAAAGATTAGAAAACTGGATTTTTCCTAGTAGGATTTTAAAAGGAGAGCTTCAAACACATTGCACTGGACGAGGAGTAAGGATATGGTCTGTAGTTCAAAAATGAATGGGATATGACAAGATAGATTGTAAGGCTCTGCAAACATCTATTGGAGAAACAAGGGTTGCATCTATTTACCTTCTCTAGAAGGACCACTGTGCCCTAATGAAGTTTCCTCAGGTCAACAGGGAAGCCCGGCACACTGCAAATCTCTTTGCCAGACAGACTGACACTCTGCAGCTCACTTTACCGGCTCTGTTTGGGAAAAAGATAGGGAAAAAGATAAATTAGTGACTTTATTATAACCAGATCATATGAGAAGAAAGTTTGTAAAAGGATTAGAACACGTGATTGTTCCTAGTGGATTTTAAAAGAAGAGCTTCAAACACATTGCACTGGATGAGGAGTAAGGATATGGTCTGTAGTTCAAAAACGAATGGGATATTACAGATAGATTGTAAGGCTTTTCAAACATCTATTGGAGAAACAAGGGTTGCATCGATTACCTTCTCTAGATGGTCCTCTGTGCCCTAATGAAGTTTCCCTCAGGTCAGCAGGGAAAGCCCGGCACCACTGCAAATCTCTTTGGCCAGTCACACTGACACTCTGCAGCTCACTTTACCGGGCTCTGTTTGGGAAAAAGATAGGGAAAAATATAAATTAGTGACTTTATTATACCCAGATCAGATAAGAAGAAACTTTGTAAAAGGATTAGAAACGGGATTTTTCTTAGTGGATTTTAAAATAAGAGCTTTAAACACATTGCACTGGATGAGGAGTAAGGATATGGTCTGTAGTTCAAAAATGAATGGGATATAACAAGATAGATTGTAAGGCTCTGCAAACATCTATTGGAGAAACAAGGGTTGCATCTATTTACCTTCTCTAGATGGTCCTCTGTGCCCTAATGAAGTTTCCTCAGGTCAGCAGGGAAAGCCCGGCAACACTGCAATCTCTTTGCCAGTTCAGACTGACACTCTGCAAGCTCACTTTACGGGCTCTGTTGGGAAAAGATAGGGAAAAATATAAATTAGTGACTTTATTATAACCAGATCAAATAAGAAGAAAGTTTGGAAAAGGATTAGAAAACGGGATTTTCCTAGTAGGATTTTAAAGGAGAGCCTTCAAACACATTGCACTGGACGAGGAGTAAGGATATGGTCTGTAGTTCAAAAATGAATGGGATATGACAAGATAGATTGTAAGGCTCTGCAAACATCTATTGGAGAAACAAGGGTTGCATCTATTTACCTTCTCTAGATGGTCCTCTGTGCCCTAATGAAGTTTCCTCAGGTCAGCAGGGAAAGCCCGGCCACACTGCAAAATCTCTTTGCCAGTCAGACTGACACTCTGCAGCTCACTTTACCGGGCTCTGTTTGGGAAAAAGATAGGGAAAAATATAAATTAGTGACTTATTATAACCAGATCAAATAAGAAGAAAGTTTGGAAAGGATTAGAAAGCGGGAGTTTTCCAGTAGGATTTTAAAAGGAGAGCTTCAAACACATTGCACTGGACGAGGAGTAAGGATATGGTCTGTAGTTCAAAATGAATGAGATATTACAAGATAGATTGTAAGGCCTCTGCAAACATCTATTGGAGAACAAGGGTTGCATCTATTTACCGTCTCTAAAAGGTCCACTGTGCCCTAATGAAGTTTCCTCAGGTCAACAGGGAAAGCCCGGCACACTGCAAATCTCTTTGCCAGTCAGACTGGACACTCTGCAGCTCACTTTACCGGGCTCTGTTTGGAGGAAAAGATAGGGAAAAGTATAAATTAGTGACTTTATTATACCCAGATCAGATAAGAAGAAAGTTTGTAAAAGGATTAGAAAACGGGATTTTTCCTAGTAAGATTTTAAAAGGAGAGCTTCAACACATTGCACTGGATGAGGAATAAGGATATGGTCTGTAGTTCAAAACGAATGGGATATTACAAGATAGATAGTGAGGCACTGCAAACATCTATTGGAGAAACAAGGGTTGCATGCTAATTTAGCCTTCTCTAGATGGTCCTCTGTGCCCTAATGAAGTTTCCTCAGGTCAGCAGGGAAAGCCCGGCACACTGCAAATCTCTTTGCCAGTCAGACTGACACTCTGCAGCTCACTTTACCGGGCTCTGTTTGGGAAAAAGATAGGGAAAAATATAAATTAGTGATTTTATTATAACCAGATCAAATAAGAAAATTTGGAAAAGGATTAGAAAACGGATTTTTTCTTAGTAGGATTTAAAAGGAGAGCTTCAACACATTGCACTGGACGAGGTGTAAGGATATGGTCTGTAGTTCAAAAATGAATGGGGATATGACAAGATAGATTGTAAGGCTCTGCAAACATCTTAATTGGAGAAAACAAGGGTTGAATCTATTTACCTTCTCTAAAAGGTCCGCACTGTGCCCTAATGAAGTTTCCTCAGGTCAACAGGGAAACCCGGCACACTGCAAATCTCTTTGCAGTCAGACTGACACTGCTGCCGCTCACTTTAACCGGGCTTCTGTTTGGGAAATAAGATTAGGGAAAATATAAATTTAGTGACTTTATTATACCAGATCAGATAAAGAAGAAACTTTGTAAAAGGATTAGAAAACGGGATTTTTTCCTAGTAAATTTTAAAAAGGAGAGCTTCAACACATTGCACTTGAATTAGGAAGTAAGGATATGGTCTGTTAAGTTCCAAAAACGAATGGGATATTACAAGATAGATAGTGAGGCACTGGCAAACATCTATTGGATGAAACAAGGGTTGCATCTATTTAACGGCTTCTCTAGATGGTCCTCTGTGCCTAGATGAAAGTTTCCTCAGGTCAGCAGGGAAAGCCCGCACACTGCACATCTCTTGCAGTCAGACTGACACTCTGCAGCTCACTTTACGGGCTCTGTTTGGGAAAAAGATAGGGAAAAATATAAATTAGTGATTTTATTATAACCAGATCAAATAAGAAAATTTGGAAAAGGATTAGAAAACGGGATTTTTCTTAGTAGGATTTAAAAGGAGAGCTTCAAACACAATTGCACTGGACGAGGTGTAAGGATATGGTCTGTAGTTCAAAATGAATGGGATATTGACAAGATAGATTGTAAGGCTCTGCAAACATCTATTGGAGAAACAAGGGTTGCATCTATTTACCGTCTCTAAAGGTCCACTGTGCCCTAATGAAGTTTCCTCAGGTCAACAGGGAAAGCCCGGCACACTGCAAATCTCTTTGCCAGTCAGACTGACACTCTGGCAGCTCACTTTACCGGGCTCTGTTTGGGAAAAAGATAGGGAAAAATATAAATTAGTGACTTATTATACCCAATTCAGATAAGAAGAAGTTTGTAAAAGGATTAGAAAACGGGATTTTTCCTAGTAAGATTTTAAAAGGAGAGCTTCAAACACATTACACTGGACGAAGAGTAAGGATATGGTCTGTAGTTCAAAAACGAATGGGATATTACAAGATAGATAGTGAGGCACTGCAAACATCTATTGGAGAAACAAGGGTTGCATCTATTTACCTTCTCTAGATGGTCCTCTGTGCCCTAATGAAGTTTCCTCAGGTCAGCAGGGAAAGCCCGGCACACTGCAAATCTCTTTGCAGTCAGACTGACACTCTGCAGCTCACTTTACCGGGGCTCTGTTTGGGAAAAAAGATAGGGAAAAATATAAATTAGTGACTTTATATAACCAGATCAAATAAGAAGAAAGTTTGGAAAAGGATTAGAAACTGGATTTTTCCTAGTAGGGTTTTAAAGGGAGAGCTTCAAACACATTGCACTGGATGAGGAGTAAGGATTTGGTCTGTAGTTCAAAAATGAATGGGATATGACAAGATAGATTGTAAGGCTCTGCAAACATCTATTGGAGGAAACAAGGGTTGCATCTATTTACCCGTCTCTAAAAGGTTCCACTGTTGCCCTAAATGAGTTTCCTCAGGTCAACAAGGGAAAGCCCGGCACACTGCAAATGCTCCTTTGCCAAGTCAGACTGACACTCTGGCAGCTCACTTTAACGGCGGTGCTCTGTTTGGGAAAAAAGATAGGGAAAAAATATAAGATTAGTGATTTATTATAACCAGATCATATGAGGAGAAAAGTTTGGAAAAGTTAGAAACTGGATTTTCGCTAGTATGGATTGTTAAAAAGGAGAGCTTCAACCCATTGCACTGGACAGGAGTAGGATAGTGGTCTGTAGTTTCAACAAATGAATGGATATGACAGGATAGATTGTAAGGCTCTGCAAACATTATTGGAGAAACAAGGGTTTGCATCTATTTACCTTCTCTAGAAGGACCGACTGTGCCCTAATGAAGTTTCTCAGGGTCAACAGGGAAAGCCCGGGCACACTGCAAATCTCGTTTTGCCAGAAGACTGACACTGCTGCAGCTCACTTTGAACCGGGCTCTGTTTTGGGAAAAGAGATAGGGAAAAAGATAAATTAGTGACTTTATTATAACCAGATCATATGCGAGAAGTTTGTAAAAGATTTAGAACAGCGTGATTGTTGCTAGTTGGATTTTAATAAGAAGAGCTTCAAACACATTGCACTGCGAGAGTAAGGTATGGTCTGTAGTTCAAAAATCGAATGCGGATATTACAAGATAGATTGTATAGGCTTTTCAAACATCTATTGGAAGAAACAAGGTTGCATCATTTACCTTCTCTTAGATGGTTCTCTTCTGTGCCCTAATGAAGTTTCCTACGGTCAGCAGGGAAAGCCGCGGCAGCACTGGCAAATCTCTTTGCCAGTCCACGACTGACACTTCTGCAGCTCACTTTACCGGGCTCTGTTTGGAGAAAAGATAGGGAAAAGTATAAATTAGTGACTTTATATCTATGACAAATCAGATCAATAAGAAGAAAGTTTGTAAAAGGATTAGAAAACGGGATTTTTCTTATTAAGATTTTAAATCAGAAGCTTTAAAGCACATTGCCACTGGATGAGGAAGTAAGGATTGGTCTGTAGTTCAAAAATGAATGGGATATAAAAGATAATGTGAGGCTACTCAAAACATCTATGGAGAAACAAGGGTTGCAATCTATTTTACGCATTCTCTAGATGGTCCTACTAGTCCGCTAATGAAAGTTTCCTCAGGTCAGCAAGGAAAGCCCGGCACACTGCAAATCTCTTTGCCAGTCAGACTGACACTGCGCCAGCGGGCTTCCAAACTTTCCTTTTACCGGGCTCTGTTGGGAAAAGATCTAGGGAACAAATATAAATTTTCGACTTTATTATAACCAGTGATCAAATAAGAAAGTTTCTGGAAAAGGATTAGAAAACGGGATTTTTCTCTAGTAGTATTTTAAAAGAAGCTTCAAACAGCATTGCACTGGTACGAGGTAAAGGTATGGTCTGTAGTTCAAACAATGAATGGGATACTGACAAGATAGATTGTAAGGCTCTGCCGAAACATCTATGGACGAAACAAGGGTTTGCATCTATTTTACCGGTTCTCTAAAAGGTCGCCTCTGTGCCTAATGAAGTTTCCTCAGGTAGCAGGGATAAGCCCGGCACACTGCAAATCTCTCTTTGGCGCAGTCAGACTGACACTACGCGCAGCCTCCAACCTTTTACCGGGCTCTCTGTTTGGGAAAAAGATAGGGAAAAATATAAATTGAAGGCACTATGTATTATACCACGCAGATCCAGATGAAGAAGAAAGTTTGAGCAAGGATTAGAAAAGCGGGAATTTTTCCTAGAAGGATTTAAAAGGAGAAGCTTTCAAAACAATCTCACTGGAACGAAGAGTAACGGACTAGTGGTCTGCTACTTCCAAAACGAATGGGAGATACCTATACGAACATCAGATTGTAACGGCCTGCAAACATCTATGTGGAGAAATAAGGGTGCATCCATTTACGCACTACTAGAAGGTCCTACTGTGCCTCAATGCAGTTTCCGTCAGCGTCACAGGGAACCAGCCCGGACAACTTGCAAATCTCTTTGCGAGTCAGAACTGACACTCTGCCAGCTCACTTTACCGTGCTCTGTTGGAGAAAAGTAATGGGAATAAATATAAATTGGTGACTTTATATAACCCAGATCAATGATAAGAAGAAGTTTGGAAAAAGGATTACAACGGATTTTTCCCTCAACGTTGACGGGATTTTAAAGGAGAGCTTCAAAACCACATAGTCTCGAGCCCACTGCGATGAAGGGAGTAAGATATCGGTCTGATAGTTCAAAAACTGAACTGGGACTATGTACAGATACGATTGTAGGGCTCTGCAAACACTGCTATTGGGAGAACAAGGGTTTGCACATCCTATTAACTTCTCTAAGAGGACCATCTGTCCTAATGAAGGTTCCTCCAGTGCAACAAGGAAAGCCCGGCACACTGTCAAATTCTTTGTTCCAGATCAGATGACACTCTGCAGCTCAAGCTTTAGCAACGGGCTCTTGTTGGAAAAGATAGGGAAATAATATAAATTAGTGATTTATTATAACCAGATCAATAGAATTGGAGAGTAAAAGTTTGTAGGTTGAACAGTAATGTCCTAGGGATTTTAAAAGGAGAGAGCTTTCAAACACGATCTGGCACTGGAGAGAGTTAAGGATATGTCTGTAGTTCAAAAAACTGAATGGGAATTACAAGATAGATTGTAAGGCTTTCAAAATCGTATTGAAAACAAGGGTTGATCACTCTTACCCTCTCTAGAAGGTCCAGCGTGTGCCTAATGGAAGTGTTTCCTCAGGTCAAGCAAGGGAAAAGCCCGCCAGTGCAAATCTCTTGCCAGTACAGACTGACAACTCTGCAGCTCACTTTACTGGGCCTCTGTTTGGGAAACACGATAGGGAAAATATAAATTAGTGACTTTATATACCCAGAATCAGATAGAAGAAAGCCAATTTGTAAAAGGCATTAGAAAACGGGAGTTTTCTTAGTGAGATTTTAAAATGGAGAGCTTTACAAACACATTGCAAGCTGGAATGAGAGTAAGGCAATATGGCTGTTGTTCAAAAATCGAATGGATAAACGTAAGATAGATTAGTGAGGCCGCAAACATCGTATTGGGAAAACAAGGGTTGCTCATCTATTTACCTTCTCTAGATTTGGTCCTCTGTCCCTAATGAAGGTTTCCTCAGTCAGGACAAGGAAGCCCGGCATCACTGCAACTTCTTTGCCAGTGCAGACTGAAACACTCGCCTGCGCAGCTCCACTTTTTACCTCGGGCTTCTGTTTGGATAAAACAACTACAGGCGAAAATCATCAAATCTAGTGACCTTTACTTTAACCAGATCAAATAAGAAAGAAGTTTGGAAAAGGATTAAGAAAACGGGATTTTTCCTAGTAGTGGTTTTAAAAAGGGAGAGCTTCAAACAGCATTGCCACTGGAGCGAGGAGTAAGGATTGGTTCTGTAAGTTCAAAATGAATTGGATCAACCGACACAGATAGGATTTACAGGGGCTGCTGCAAACATCTATTGGGAGAAACAAGGGTTGATCTATTTACCCTGTTCTAAGATGGTGCCTCTGTGCCCTAATGAAGTTCCTCAGGTCAGCAGGGAAAGCCCGGCACACTGCAAATCTGCTTTGCCGTCAGACTGACACTCTGGCAGCTCACTTTACCGGGCTCTGTTTTGGAAAAAGATAGGGGAGCAAGAGATATAAATATGACTTTATTAATAAAAACAGAAAATTCCAAAATAGGAAAGAGAAAAGGTTTTTTTGGAAAAGATTAGAAAGCGGAGTTTCCTGCGTAGGATTTTAAAAGGAGCAGCTATGCAAACACATTTGCAGCTGGACGAGGTAGAGTCAGGATATGGTCTGTAGGTTCAAAAATGAGTGGATAACACAAGTACGATTGTAAGCTTCTGCAAACATCTATTGGAGAAAACAAGGGTTGCATCTATTACGTCTCCTAAAAGGTCCATCTGTCGCCCCTAATGAAGTTTCCTCTCAGGTCAAACAGGGAAAGCCCGGCACACGCATCTCTATGCCAGTCAGACTGACAGACTCCCAGCTGCACTTTACCCGTGGGCTCATGTTTGGGAAAAGATAGGGAAAAATATAAAATTAGTGACTCTTATTATACCAGATCAGACTAAAGAAAGAAAACTTTCGGAAAAGGATTAGAAAACGGGATTTTTTCCTAGGTACAGACTTTCTAACAGTGAGAGCTTCAACACATTGCAGCGGATGGACGGAAGTAAGATAATGGTTGTAGATTCCAAAAACGATGAGATATTTACAAGATAGATAGTTTCGAGCACGCAAACATCTATTGGATGAAAACAAAGGTTGCATCTATTTACCTTCTCTAGATGGCTCCTCTGTGGCCGCTAAATGAAGTTTCTCAGGTCACGCAGGGAAAGCCCGGCAAGCTGCAAACTCTCTATTGCCGATGTCCAGACGTGACACTCCTGCAGCTCAACCTTACCGGGCTCCTGTTTGGAATAAAAAGATAGGGAAAAATATAAATTAGTGACTTTATTATAACTCAGATGCAAATCAAGAAGAAAAGTTTGGAAACGGAATTCAGAAGAACGGATCTTTTCCTAGTAGGAGTTTAAAGGGAAGCTTCCAAACACATGCACTGGACGAGTGTAAGAAGATATGGTCTGTAGTTCAAAAATGAATTTTGATTATGACAAGATAGATTGTAAGGCTCTGCAACATCTATATGGAGAAACAAGGGGTTGCTCTTATTGTACGCGTGATCTCTAAGTCATCCACTGTGCGCCTAATGTAAGTTTTCCTCAGGTCAACAGGGAAAGCCCGGCACACTGCAAATCTCTTTGGCCAGTCAGGACTGGACACTCTGCAGTCACTTTAACGCTAGGGCTCGTGTTTGGAAAAAGATAGGGAAAAATATAAAATTAAGTGAATTTATTATACCAGCATCAGATAAGAAGAAAGTTTGTCTAAATAGATTAGAAACTGGATTTTTCCTAGTTAGATTTTAAAGGAGAGCTTCAAACATCATTGCACTTGGATCGGAGCGAGTCAGGGGATATTGGTCTGTAGTTCAAAAATGAGATGGAATATACAAGATAACGATAGATGCTAAGCAGCTGCTAAACATTCTATTGGATGAAACAAGTGGTTGCATCTATTTACATTCTCTAGAGGTCTCCGTGTGCCCTAATGAATTTGTCCTCAGGTCCAGCAGGAAGCCCGGCACACTGCAAATCTCTTTGCCAGTCAGGACTGACACTTCTGGCAGCTAGCTCGACTTTGAAAAAAGACTAAAGGAAAAAGATATAAATAGTTCTAAAGTATATACCAGAAAAAAGTAAAATGGTATAAAAGATAATAGAAAAGGATTTTTGAAGCAAAAGAATAGATATACTAAAAGAGACCAAAACATTTATGAGATAAATAGGTATCAAATAATCGAAAATAAAAGAAACTAAAAAAAAACTAAATTAAAGAGGCTCTGGAAACATCTAAAACAGGTTGTCTATGGTACCGTCTCTACATGAGGTCCCACTGTCGGCGGCCGAAGTTCGCTGTCATGGACAGGCGACCCTGGCACCTCGATCTCTTATGCCATCGTATACTGTCCCAGGCCTCACGTTATCCGTGTGCTGGCGCCGTTGATGTGTTTTGGGGACAAAGATAGGGAAAAATGATTAATTAGTGACTTTATATATACCAACAGATATAGGAAGAAAGTTTGTGAAATGGATTAGAAAACGGATTTTTCCTAGTAGAGTTTTAAAAGGAGAGCTTTCAAACACATTCACTGGAAGGAAGTAAGGATATGTCTGCTAGTTCAAAAACTCGCGAAGTATTACAAGATAGATGTGTGTAGGCATGTTTCAGAACATCTATTGGAGAAACACAGGGTTGCATCATTTACCTGCTCTAGATGTGCCTCTGTGCTAATGAAGTTTCCGAGGCAGCAGGGAAAGCCCGGCACCACTGCAAATCTCTGCCAGTCAGCAGTGACACTCTGGCAGCTCACTTTACCGGGCTCTGTTTGGGAAAAAGATAGGAAAAATATAAATTAGTTGTCTCTCTGATTATACCCAGATCAAGATATAGAAGAAGTTGAAAAGGATTAGCAAACTGGATTTTTCTGTAGTGTATTTTTTAAAGATAGAGCTTTAAAGCACATTGCCCTGATCATGATGGAGTAAGGGAATTATGGTCTGTAGTTCAAAAATGAATGGGATATACAAGATAGTATTGGTAGGCTCTGCCAAACATGCTATTGGAGAATACAAGGGTTGCATCTATTTACCTTCTTAAAATGGTCCCGTGCCCTAATGAAGTTTCCTCAGGTCAAGCGGAAAGCCCGCCATCTGCAAATTCTCTTGCAGTCAGACTTGACACTGCTGCAGCTCACTTTAACCGTGAGCTCTTGTTTTGGGAAAAAGATAGGGAAAATATAAATTAGTGACTTTATTATAACCAGATCAAATGAGAAGAAAGTTTGGAAAAGGATTAGAAACTCGGAATTATTTCCTAGTTTAGGATTTTTAAAAGGAGAGCTTCAAAACACTTGCACTGGACGAGGGAGTAAGGATATGGTCATGTAGTCTCAAAAATGACATGCGGATATGACAAGATAGATGTAAGGCTCTGCAAACATGCTATTGGAGAAACAAGGGTTGCATGCTATTTTATCCTTCTCTAGAATGGCCACTGCTGTGCCCTAATGGAAGTTCCTCAGGTCAACAGGGAAAGCCCGCATCACTGCAAATCTCTTTGCATACACGTCTGACACTCTGCAGCTCACTTTACGCGCGGGCTCATTTGGGGAACAAAGATAGGGAAAAAAGATAAATTAGTGACTTTATTATACCAGATCATTGAGACAGAAAGTTAGTAAGGATAAAAGTGTTTGTTCCTGTGGTCTAGAAGCTAACACTGCACGGAGAGGAGTAGGAATGTCTAGTTAAAACAAGGGAATACAGTAGTTGAGGTTTAAATTATGAAACAAGGTAATGATTTACTTTCTAGATTGTCTGTGTAATGAAGCTTCCTATGTAGGCTAGGGAAGCCGTGCACATAGCGCAAAATCTTGCCAGCAGACACTGCCACCCGCTTTCCGCTGGCTTGTTTGGCGAAAATATAGTGGAAAGTTTAGTGTGGAGCAATGTGGGATGTCTTTGAAGTGTGTTATACCAGACAGTGAGAGAGTAACTTGAGAGGATTCCCAGAAACAAACGATTCATTTCCAGTATTTTAAATAGACTTTGAAACTTGCCACTGAGGGTTGTTGGTCTGTGTTCAAAATACATGATATAACAATATTGGAGCCTTGCAATCATTGGCAGAAAAGTTGCTGACATTTACTTCTCAGATGTCACATCTGTCCAGATTATTGTCGGTCAGAGCGGGCCGGCCACGAAATTCTTGCAGACTGAGATCTGACTTTACGGGCTTAATGGGAAAGAGCGAAATAATTGTGCTTACTACCAACAATAGGATTTCGGAGTTTCAGAAACGATTTCGATCAGCCACTTTAAAAGACGACCGCAGCTTTACCAAAGAACCTTAAGACTGCGGTATCCGAGGCATAGATAATGGCCTGTAGTTCAAAACAGGGGGAAATGGACATACAAATCGGTAATGGCTGTCACTGGCAAGCACACTCATTAAAACAAGGATTCAACATATTATATATCCTCTCTAAATCGCATCATGTTCTCCTAATACTTCCTAGTCGGATAGGAACCAGGCCGAGACACTCAAATCTTGGTATGAACTTGCAGCTATTAGTGCTTTGGAAGATAGGGAAATATCTGGATTTATTATAAACACGCTAATTTATATTGTTTCCATATCTTTTCCAAAAGAGCCGGTAAAGTGAGCTGCAGAGTGTCAGTTGACTGGCAAAGAGTTTGCAGTGTGCCGGGCTTTCCCTGCTGACCTGAGGAAACTTCATTAGGCACAGAGGACATCTAGAGAGGTAAATAGATGCAACCCTTGTTTCTCCAATAGATTTTGCAGCGCTACAATCTATCTTGTATATCCCATCTTTTTGAACTAAGCAAGACCATATCTTTACTCCTGTCCAGTGCAATGTGTTTAAGCTCTCCTTTTAAAATCCTACTAGGCAAATCCCAGTTTTTCTAAATCGCTTTTCCAAACTTTCTTCTTATTCTGATTGGTATAATAAAGTCACAATTTATATTTTTTACCTTATCTTTTTCCCAAACATGAGCCGGTAAAGGTGGAGCTGCATTATGTCAGTCCTGAAGCTGGCAAAGAGATTTGCAGTGTGCGGGCTTTCTCCTGGTGACTTGAGGAACTTCATGTAGGGCAACAGGGACGATTAGAGAAGGTAAAATAGATGCAACCATTGTTTTCTCCAATAGATGTTCTGCAGAGCCTCTAGCAATGCTATCTTGTTATATCCCATTCTTTGAACTAAGACCATATCTTACCCTCATCCAGTGCAGATGTGTTTTAAAGCTCTACTTTTAAAATCAACTAAGAAAAATCGTTTTCTAAATCCTTTTACAAAGCTTCTTCTTATACTGATCTGGTATAGAATAAAGTCACTAATTTATATTTCCTATCTTTTTTCCCAAACAGAGCCCGGTAAGTGAGCTGCAGAGTTGTCAGAGTGACTGCAAGAGATTTGCCAAGTGTGCCGGGCTTTCCCTGCTGACCTGAGGAAAACTTGCATTTAGGGCAACAGAGGACATCTAGAGAAGGTAAATACGGATGCAACCTTGTTTCTCCAATAGATGTTTGAAATAGTGCTTACAGATCTATCTTGTAATAGTGCCCATTCGTTTTTGGAACTACAGACCATATCTTAGCTTCTCATCCATGGCCAATGTTGTTTGAGCTCTTCTCTTTAAAATGCACTAGGACACAATCCCGTGTCTATATCCTTTTCCAACTTTCTTCTCATATGATCTGGTGTATATAAAGTCAGCTAATTTATCTTTTTCCCTATCTTTTTCCAACAGAGCCGGTAAAGTGAGCTGCAGGTGTCAGTCTTCTGGCAAGAGCAGATTTGCAGTGTGGCGGGCTTTCCCTGTTGAGCTGAGGAACCTTCTTAGGGCAAGTGGACCTTTAGAGAAGGTAAATAGATGCAACCGCTTGTTTCTCCAAATAGATGTTTGCAGAGCCTTACAATCTTCTGTGTCATATCGCACATGTGCATTTTTTGACTACAGACTCGATATCTTACTCCTCGTCGTGGCAATGTGTTTTGATAGCTCTCCGTTTTAAATCTACTAGGAAAAATCCGTTTTCTATAAATCTCTTTTCGAAACTTTCTTCTATAATTTGATCTGGTTATCACTAAGAGTCAGCTATTTAATATTTTTCCCTATCTTTTTCCCAAAAGAGCCCGGTAAAAGTCGAGGCTGCAGAGTGATCAGTCTGACTTGCAAGAGAGATTTGCAGGTGTGCCGGGCTTTGCTGTTGACCTGAGGAAACTTCATTAGGGCACTAGTAGGACGCTATTAGAGACTGGTAAAATGATTGAACCCTAGTTTCTCCAATTGATGTTTGCAGAGCTTACACATCTATCTGTTCATATCACCAAATTCATTTTTGAACTACGACCAAATCTTACTCCTGTCAGTGCAATGTGTTTGATAGCTGCTCCCGTTAAAACCCTATAGGAAAATCCCGTTTCCAATCGCTTTTTCCAAAGCTTTCTTCTTATTTGTCTGGTTATAATAAAGTATAATTTATATTTATTTTTCCCTTATCTTTTTCCCAAAGAACAAAGAGCCCGGTAAAGTGAGCTGCAGAGTGTCAGTCTGACTGGCAAGAGAATTTGCAGTGTGCCGGGCTTTCCTGCTGACCTGAGGAAACTTCATTAGGCAGCAGAGGACCATCTAGAGACGGTAAATAGATGCAACCCTTGTTTCTCCAATAGATGTTTGCAGTGCCTCACTATCTATCTTGTAATATATCCATTCTGTTTTTTGGAACTACAGACCATATCCTTACTCTCATCCAGTGCAATGTGTTTGAAAGCTCTCCTATTTAAAATCATTACTGAAGAAATCCCGTTTTCTAATCCTTTTACAAAAGTTTCTTCTTATCTGATCTGGGTATAATAAAGTCACTAATTTATATTTTTCCCTATCTTTTTCCCAAACAGAGCCGGTAAAGTGAGCTGCAGAGTGTGAGTCTGACTGGCAAAGAGATTTGCAGTGTGCGGGCTTTCCCTTGTTGACCTGAGGAAACTTCATTAGGGCACAGTGGACCTTTTAGAGACGGTAAAAGATGCAACCCTTGTTTTCTCCAAATAGATGTTTGCAGAGCCTTACAATCTATCTTGTTCATATGCCATTCAGTTTTGAACTACAGACCATATCCTGACTCCTCGTCCAGTGCATGTGTTTGAAGCTCTCCTTTTAAAATCCACTAGGAAAAATCCAGTTTTCTAATCTTTTTCCAAACTTTCTTCTCATATGATCTGGTTATTATAAGTCACTAATTTATATTTTTCCCCTATCTTTTTCCCAAACAGAGGCCGTAAAGTGAGCTGCAGAGTTGGTCAGTCTGACTGGCAAAGAGGATTTGCAGTGTGCCGGGCTTTCCCTGTTGACCTGAGGAACCTTCATTAGGCACAGTGGAGCCTTTTAGAGACGGTAAATAGATGCAACCCTTGTTTCTCCAATAGATGTTTGCAGAGCCTTACATCTATCTTGTCATATCCAATTCATTTTTGAACTACAGACCAAATCCTTACTCCTCGTCAGTGCAATGTGTTTGAAGGCTCTCCTTTAAAACCCTACTAGGAAAAAATCCCGGTTTTCTAATCCTTTTCCAAACTTTCTTCTTATTTGATCTGGTTACAAAAAAGTCACTAATTTATATTTTTCCTTATCTTTTTCCCAAACAGAGCCGCGGTAAAGTGAGCTGGCAGAGTGTCAGTCTGACTGGCAAAGAAGATTTGCAGTGTGCCGGGCTTTCCTGCTGACCTGAGGAAACTTCAATTAGGGCACAGAGGACCATCTTAGAGAAGGTAAATAGATGCAACCCTTGTTTCTCCAATAGATGTTTGCAGTGCCTCACTATCTATCTTGTAATATCCCATTCGTTTTTGAACTACAGACCATATCCTTAATCCTCATCCAGTGCAACTGTGTTTGAAGCTCATTCCTTTAAAATCTGTACTAGAGAAAAATCCCGTTTTCTAATCCTTTTACCAAAGTTTCTTCTTATCTGATCTGGGTATAAATAAAGTCACTAATTTATATTTTTCCCTATCTTTTTCCCAACAGAGCCCGGTAAAGTGAGCTGCAGAGTGTCAGTCTGACTGGCAAAGAGATTTGCAGTGTGGCCGGGCTTTCCCTGTTGACGTGAGGAAACTTCATTAGGGCACAGTGGACCTTTTACGAGAAGGTAAATAGATGCACCGCTTGTTTCTCCAATAGATGTTTGCAGAGGCTTACAATCCTATCTTGTCATATCCCATTCATTTTTGAACTACAGACATATCCTTACACTCGTCCAGTGCAAATGTGTTTTAAGCTCTCCTTTTAAATCTAACTAAGAAAAAATCCGTTTTCTAATCCTTTTTCAATTTTCTTATTTGATCTGGTTAAATAAAATCACTAATTTATATTTTTCCCTATCTTTTTCCCAAAACAGAGCCCGTAAAGTGAGCTGCAGAGTGTCAGTCTGACTGGCAAAGAGATTTGCAGTGTGCCGGGCTTTCCCTGCTGACCCTGAGGAACTTCATTAGGGCACAGAGGACCATCTAGAGAAGGTAAATAGTGCAACCCTTGTTTCTCCAATAGATGTTTGAGTGCTCATATCTATCGTTGTAATATCCCATTCGTTTTTTGAACTACAGACCATATTCCTTATTCCTCATCCAGTGCAATGTGTTTGAAGCTCTCCTTTTAAAATCTTACTAGGAAAAATCCGTTTCTAATCCTTTTACAAACTTCTTCTTATTGATCTGGTATAATAAAAGTCACTAATTTATACTTTTTCCCTATCTTTTTCTCCAAACAGAGCCCGGTAAAGTGAGGCTGCAAGAGTGTCAGTCTGACTGGCAAGAGATTTGCAGTGTGCCGGGCTTTCCCTGTTGACCTGAGGAACTTCATTAGGGCACAGGGACCTTTTAGAGACGGGTAATTAGATGCAAACCCTTGTTTCTCCAATAGATGTTTGCAGGCCTTACTAATCTATCTTGTAATATCTCATTCATTTTTTGAACTACAGACCATATCCTTACTCTCGTCCAGTGCAATGTGTTTGAAGCTCTCCTTTTAAAATCCTACTAGGAAAACTCCGCTTTCTAACTCTCCTTTTCCAAACTTTCTTCTTATTTGATCTGGTTATAATAAGGTCAGCTAATTTATATTTTTTCTATCTTTTTTCCCAAACAGAGCCGGGTAAAAGTGAGCTGCAGAGTGTCAGTCTGACTGGCAAAGAGATTTGCAGTGTGCCGGGCTTTCCCTGCTGACCTGAGGAAACTTCATTAGGGCACAGAGGAATCTAGAGAAGGTAAATAGATGCACCCTGTTTTCTCCAATAGATGTTTGCAGAGCCTTACAATCTATCTTGTCATATCCCATTCATTTTTGACTACAGACCATATCCTTACTCCTCGTCCAGTGCAATGTGTTTGAAGCTCTCCTTTTAAAATCCTACTAGGAAAAATCCCGTTTTCTAATCCTTTTCCAAACTTTTTCTTATTTGATCTGGTTATAATAAAGTCACTAATTTATATTTTTCCTTATCTTTTTCCCAAACAGAGGCCCGGTAAAGTGAGCTGCAGAGTGTCAGTCTGACTGGCAAAGAGATTTGCAGTGTGCCGGGCCTTTCCCTGCTGACCTGAGACTTCATTAGGGCACAGAGGACCATCTAGAGAAGGTAATAGATGCAACCCTTGTTTCTCAATAGATGTTTGCAGAGCCTTACAATCTATCTTGTTATATCCATTCATTTTTGAACTACAGACCATATCCTTTACTCCTCATCCAGTGCAATGTGTTTAAAGCTCTTTTTTAAATCCACTAAGAAAAATCCCGTTTTCTATCCTTTACAAAGTTTTCTTCTTATCTGATCTGGTATAATAAAGTCACTAATTTATATTTTTTTCCCTATCTTTTTCCCAAAACAGAGCCCGGTAAAGTGAGCTGCAGAGTGTCAGTGTGACTGGCAAAGGATTTGCAGTGTGCCGGGCTTTCCCTGCTGACCTAGGGAAACTTCATTAGGGCACAGAGGACCATCTAGAGACGGAAAATCGATGCACACCTTGTTTCTCCAATAGATGTTTGGAAAGCCTTACAATCTATCTTGTAATATCCCATTCGTTTTTGAAACTACAGACCATATCCTTACTCCTCATCCAGTGCAATGTGTTTGAAGCTCTTCCTTTTAAAATCCACTAGGAACAATCACGTTTCTAATCCTTTTACAAACTTTCTTCTCATATCGATCTGGTTATAATAAAGTCACTAATTTATCTTTTTCCTATCTTTTTCCCAAACAGAGCCCGTAAAGTGAGCTGCAGAGTGTCCAGTCTGTCTGGCAAAGAGATTTGCAGTGTGCCGGGCTTTCCCTGTTGACCTGAGGAACTTCATTAGGGACAGTGGGTCTTCTAGAGAAGGTAAATAGATGCAACCCTTGTTTCTTCAATATGTTTTGCAGAGCCCTTACAATCTATCTTGTCATATCCCATTCATTTTTGAACTACAGACATATCTTACTTCCTGCGTCCAGTGCAAATGTGTTTGAAGCTCTCCTTTTAAAATCCTACTAGGAAAATCAGTTTTCTAATCTTTTTCCAAACTTTCTTCTCATATGATCTGGTTATAATAAAGTCACTAATTTATATTTTTCCCTATCTTTTTCCCAAACAGAGCACGGTAAAGTGAGCTGCAGAGTGTCAGTCTGACTGGCAAAGAGATTTGCAGTGTGCCGGGCTTTCGCCTGTTGACCTGAGGAAACTTCATTAGGGCACAAGTGACTTTTAGAGACGGTAAAATAGATGCAACCCTTGTTTCTCCAATAGATGTTTGCAGAGCCTTACAATCTATCTTGTCATATATCCCATTCATTTTTCGAACCTACAGCCAAAATCCTTACTCCTCATCCAGTGCAATGTGTTTGAAGCTCTCCTTTAAAACCCTACTAGAGAAAAATCCAGTTTTCTAATCCTTTTCCAAACTTTCTTCTTTATTGATCTGGTTATAATAAAGTCACTATTTATATTTTCCGCTATCTTTTTCCCAAACAGAGCCCGGTAAAGTGAGGCTGCAGAGTGGTCAGTCTGACTGGCAAAGAGATTTGCAGTGTGACCGGGCTTGTCCTCTGACGTGAGGAAACTTCATTAGGCACAGAGAGACCATCTAGAGAAGGTATAGATGCAACCCTTGTTTTCTCCAATAGATGTTTGCAGTTGCCTTCACTATCTATTTGTAATATCCCATTCGTTTTTGAACTACAGACCATATCCTTACTCTTCGTCCAGTGTAATGTGTTTAAAGCTCTCCTTTTAAAATCTTACTAGGAAAAAATCCCGTTCTTCTAATCCTTTACAAACTTTCTTCTTATCTGATCTGGGTATTAATAAAGTCACTAATTTATATTTTTCCCTATCTTTTTTCCCAAACAGAGCCGGTAAAGTGAGCTGCGAGGTGTGCAGTCTGACTGGCAAAGAGATTTGCAGTGTGCGGGCTTTCCCTGTTGACCTGAGGAAAGCTTCATTTAGGGACAGTGGATCCTTTTAGGAGACAGGTAAATAGATGCAACCTTGTTTCTCCATAGATGTTTGCAGAGCCTTACAATCTATCTTGTCATATCCATTCATTTTTGAACTACAGACCATATCCTTACACTCTTCGTCCAGTGCAATGTGCTTTGAGGCTGCTCCTTTTAAAATCCTACTAAGAAAAATCCGTTTTCTAGTCCTTTTCCAAATTTTTCTTATTTGATCTGGTTATAATAAAATCACTAATTTATATTTTTCCTACTTTTTCCCAAACAGAGCCGGTAAAGTGAGCTGCCAGAGTGTCAGTCTGACTGGCAAAGAGATTTTGGCAGTGTGCCGGGCTTTCCCTGCTGACCTGAGGAAACTTCATTAGGCAGCAGAGACGTCATCTGAGAAGGTAAATAGATGCAACCTTTGTTTCTCCATAGATGTTTGCAGTGCTCACTATCTATCTTGTAATATCCCATTCGTTTTGAACTACAGACCATATCCTTACTCCTAATCAGTGCAATGTGTTTGAAGCTCTCTTTTAAAATCTTACTAGGAAAAATCCGTTTTCTACATCCTTTTACAAAGTTTCTTCTTATCTGATCTGGGTATAATAAAGTCACTCAATTTATATTTTTTCCCTATCTTTTTCCCAAGCAGAGGCCGGTAAAGTGAGCTGCAGAGTGTCAGTCTGACTGGCAAAGAGATTTTGCAGTGTGCCGGGCTTTCCCTGTTGACCTGAGAAACTTCATTAGGGCACAGTGGACTTTTAGAGAAGGTAAATAGATGCAACCTTGTTTCTCCAATAGATGTTTGCAGAGCCTTACAATCTATCTTGTCATATCCCATTCATTTTTGAACTACAGACCTATCCTTACACCTCGTCCAGTGCAATGTGTTTGAAGCTTCTCCTTTTAAAATCCTACTAAGAAAAAATCGTTTTCTAATCCTTTTCCAAATTTTTCTTATTTGATCTGGTTATAATAAAATCACTAATTTTATATTTTTCCCTATCTTTTTCCCAAACAGAGCGGGTAAAGTGAGCTGCAGAGTTGTCAAGTCTGACTGGCAAAGAGATTTGCAGTGTGCCGGGCTTTTCCCTGCTGACCTGAGGAAACTTCATTAGGGGCACAGGAGGACATCTAGAGAAGGTAAATAGATGCAACCCTTGTTTCTCCAATAGATGTTTGCGAGTGCCCACTATCTATCTTGTAATATCCCATTCGTTTTTGAACTACAGACCGTATCCTTATTCCTTCATCCAGTGGCAATGTGTTTGAAGCTCTCCTTTTAAAATCTTACTAGGAAAAATCCCGTTTTCTAATCCTTTTACAAACTTTCTTCTTATCTGATCTGGTATATATAAAAGTCACTAATTTATACTTTTCCCTATCTTTTCTCCAACAGAGCCGGTAAAGTGAGCTGCAGAGTGTCAGTCTGACTGGCAAGGAGATTTGGCAGTGTGCCGGGCTTTCCCTGTTGACCTGAGGAACTTCATTAGGGCACAGCTGGACCTTTTAGAGACGGTAAATAGATGCAACCCTTGTTTTCTCCAATAGATGTTTGCAGAGCCTTACAATCTATCTTGTAATATCTCATTCATTTTTGAACTACAGACCATATCCTTACTCCTCGTCCAGTGCAATGTGTTGAAGCTCTCCTTTTAAATAATCCTACTAGGAAAACTATCCGCTTTCTAATCCTTTTCCAAACTTTCTTCTTATTTGATCTGGTTATAATAGTCACTAATTTATATTTTTCCCTATCTTTTTCCCAAACAGAGCGCCAGGGTAAAGTGAGCTGCAGAGTGTGCAGTCTGACTGGCAAGGAGATTTGCAGTGTGCGCGGGCTTTCCCTGCTGACCTGAGAACTTCATTAGGGCACAGAGGACCATCTAGAGAAGGTAAATAATGCCAACCTTGTTTCCTCGCAATAGATGTTTTGCAGAGCCTTACAATCTATTCTTGTCAATATCCCATTCCATTTTTTTGTAACTACAAGACCATTATCCTTACTCCTCGTCCAGTGCAATGTGTGTTGAAGCTCTCCTTTTTAAAACTCCTACTGAGGAAAAAATCCCGTTTTTCTAATCCTTTTCCAAACTTTCTTTCTTATTTGATCTGGTGTATAATAAAGTCACTAATTTATATTTTTCTATTTTTTCCCAAACAGAGCCCTGGTAAAGTGAGCTGCAGAGTGCAGTCTGACTGCGAAAGAGATTTTGTGCAGTGTGCCGGCTTTCCCTGCTGACCTGAGGAAACTTCATTAGGGCACAGCAGAGGACCATCTAGAGATAGGTAAATAGATGCAACCCTTGTTTCTCCAATAGATGTTTGCAGAGCCTTACAATTATCTGTATATATCCAATTCATTTTTGACTGACAGACCATATCCTTACTCCTCATCCAGTGCAATGTGTTTAAAGCTCTATTTTAAAATCACTAAGAAAAATCCCGTGTTCTAATCCTTTTACAAAGTTCTTCCTTCATCTGATGCTGGTTTATAAAAAGTCACTAATTTTATATTTTTTCCTATCTTTTTCCTCCAAACGGAGCCGCGGTAAAGGTGAGCTGCAGCAGTGTCAGTGCTGACTGGCAAAGAGATTTGCAGTGTGCCGGGCTTTCCCTGCTGCACCTGAGGAAACTTCATTAGGGCACGAGGAGCCATTCTAGAGAAGGTAAATCGTTATGCAACCTTGTTTCTCCAATAGATGTTTGAAAGCCTTAACAGCTATGTTGTAATATCTCCGATTCTTTTTGAACTACACGCATATCGCTTACTCCTCATCCAGTGGCAATGTGTTTGAAGCTCTTCTTTTAAAATCCTAGGAACAATCCGTTTCTAATCCTTTTACCGTGTGTTTTCTTTTATTCGGTTTTTTCTTACAAACTTTCTTCTCATATGATCTGGTTATAATAAAGGTCACATATTTATCTGTTTCCCCTATTCTTTTTCGCCAAACAGAAGCCCGGTAAAAGTGAGCTGCAGAGTGTCAGTCGTCTGGCAAAGAGATTTGCAGTGTGCCGCGGCTTTCCTGTTGACCTGAGGAAACTTCATTAGGGCACAGTGGTCCTTCTAGAGAAGGTAAATAGATGCAACCCTTGTTTCTCCAATAGATTGTTTGCAGAGGCCTTACAATCTATCTTGTCATATCCCATTCATTTTTGACTACAGACGCATATCTTACTTCCTCTCCAGTGCAATGTGTTTGAAGCTCTCCTTTTAAAAATCCTCTAGAAAAATCCAGTTTCTAATCTTTTCCAAACTTTCTTCTCATATGATCTGGTTATAATAAGAGTCACTAATTTATATTTTTCCCTATCTTTTTCCCAAACAGAGCAGGTAAAGTGAGCTTGCAGAGAGTTCAGTCGTGACTGGCAAAGAGATTTGCAGTGTGCGGGGCTTTCCCTGCTGACCTGAGGAAACTTCATTAGGGCAGCGAGGGACCATGCTAGAGAAGGTAAATAGATGCAACCCTTGTTTCTCCAATAGATGTTGTGCAGTAGCCTTCACTATCTATCTTGTAATATCCCATTCGTTTTTGAACTACAGCCCATATCCTTACTCTTCGTCCAGTGTAATGTGTTTGAAGCTCTCCTTTTAAAATCTCTACTAGGAAAATCCCGTTTCTAATCCTTTTACAAACTTTCTTCTTATCTGATCTGGTATAATAAAGTCACTAATTTATATTTTCCTATCTTTTTTCCCAAACAGAGCCCGGTAAAGTGAGCTGCAGAGTGTCAGTCTGACTGGCAAAGAAGATTTGCAGTGTGCCGGGCTTTCCCTGTTGACCTGAGGAAACTCATTAGGGCACAGTGGACCTTTTAGAGACAGGTAAATAGATGCAACCCTTGTTTCTCCATAGATGTTTGCAGAGCCTTCCAATCTATCTTGTCATATCCCATTCATTTTTGAACTACAGACCATATCCTTACAATCGTTCCAGTGCAAGGTGGTTTGAAGCTCTCCTTTTAAAATCCTACTAAGAAAATCCCGTTTTCTAATCCTTTTCCAAATTTTCTTATTTGATCTGGTTATAATAAAATCACTAATTATATTTTTCCCTATCTTTTGTCCCAAAACAGAGCCGGTAACGTGAGCGTGCAGAGTGTCAGTCTGACTGGCAAGAGATTTGCAGTGTGCCGCTTCCCTGCTGACTGAGGAAACTTATTAGGCACACAGAGGACCATCTGAGAAAGGTAAATAGATGCAACCTTGTTTCTCCATAGATGTTTGGAGGCCTCACTATCTATCTTGTAATATCCCATTCGTTTTTGAACTACAGACCATTACCTTATCCTTCATCGCAGTGCAATGTGTTTGAAGCTCTTCTTTTAAAATCTTACTTAGGAAAATCCCGTTTCTAATCCTTTTCCAAACTTTCTTCTTATCTGATCTGGTATAATAAAGTCACTAATTTATATTTTTCCCTATCTTTTCTCCAAAACAGAGCCCGGTAAAGTGAGCTGCAGAGTGTCAGTCTGACTGGCAAAGAGATTTGCAGTGTGCCGGGCTTTCCCTGCTTGACCTGAGGAAAACTTCATTGGGGCACAGATGAGCCATTCTAGAGAAGGTAAATAGTGCAACCCTTGTTTCTCGCAATAGATGTTTGCAGAGCCTTACAATCTATCGTTGTATATCCCCATTCATTTTTGAACTACAGACCATATCTTATCGCCTCGTCCAGTGCAAATGTGTTTGAAGCTCTCCTTTTAAAATCCCTACTAGGAAAAGATCCGCCTTTCTCAAATCCTTTTCCAAAACTTCTTCTTTATTATGGATTCCTGGTTATAATAAAGTCCACTAAATTTATATTTTCCGCTATCTTTTTCCCAAACAGAGCCTGGTAAAGTGAGCTGCGAGAGTGTCAGTCTGACTTGTCAAAGAATTTCAGTGTGTCCGGCTTTCCCTGCTGACCTGAGGAATCTTAACATTAGGCACAGAGGACCATGCTAGAGAAGGTAAATAAATGCAACCTCTGTTTCTCCAATAGATGTTTTGCAGAGCCTTACAATCTTATCCTTGATATATATCCCACTTCAGTTTTGAAGACTACAGACCATATCCTTCATCTCCTCCATCCAGTAGGTGCAGTGTGTGTTTGAAGCTTCTATATTTAAAATCCAGCTAGGAAAATCCCGTTTTCTTAATCTTTTCCAAACTTTTCTTGCTTATGCTGAGCTGGGGTATAATAAAGTCACTAATGTTTATTATCTTTCGCTATCTTTTGTCCCCAAAACAGAAGCCCGGTAAAGTAGAGCTGCAGGAGTTTGCAGTCTACTGCGCAAAGAGATGTTTGCAGTGTTCCCTGCTGACCTGAGGGAAACTTCATTAGGGCAACAGAGGACCATCTAGAAAGGTAAATAGATGCCAAACACGCTTGTTTCTGCCAATAAGATGTTGGCAGAGCCTTACAATGTATCTTGTCATAATCCCATTCGTTTTTGAACTAGCAGACGCATGATCCTTACTCCTCAATCGCAGTGCCACATGTGTTTGAAGCTCTTCTTTAAAATTCCAACCTAGGACAATCACGTGTTCTAATCCTTTCCACAACTTCCTTCTTCTCGATAATGATTCTGGGTTATATAAAGTCAGTAATTATCTTTTCCCCTATCTTTTTCCCAAACAGCAGCCGCGGTAAAGTGTGAGCGCAGAGTGTCAGTCTGTCGGCAAAGAGATTTGCAGTTGTGCCCGGGCTTTCCTGTTGACCTGAGGAAAACTTCATTAGGGCACAGGTGGACCTTCTAGAGAGAGAGGTAAATAGATGCCAACCGCCTGTTTCTCCAATAGTGTTGCAAGCCTTACGTCTATCTTGTTCATAACCATTCATTTTATGAACTACAGACCATTCCTTACTGCCTCATCAGTGCAATGTGTTTGAAGGCTCTCCTTTTAAAATCTTACTAGGAAAAATCCCGTTATCTAATCCTTTTCCAAACTTTCTTTCTTATCTGAATCTGGGTATAAAAAGTCACTAATTTATATTCTTTTCGCCTATTGCTTTCTCCCAAACAGAGCCCGCGTAAAGTGAGCTGCAGAAGTGCTGTCAGTGCTGACTGGCAGAAAAGATTGGCAAGTGTTTTTGCAGTGTGCCGCGGCTTTCCTGCTTGACCTGAGGAATGAGCTTCGATTAGCGGCACAGAAGGACCATTCTAGAGACGAGGTAAATAGATGCAACCCTTGTTCTCCAATAATGTCTTGCCAGTGCCTCACCATCTATCTTGTAAATATTGCCCATTCTTTTAAACTAACAGACCAATATCCTTATTCGCTCATCCGGTATTGCATGTGTTTAAGCGTCTCCTTTTAAAATCTACTAGGAAATCCGTTCTAATTCCTTTTACAAACTTTCCTTCTTATCTGATCTGTGGCTATATTAAAGTCACTAATTTATATTTTTCCGCTATCTTTTCCATCCCAAAACAGAGCCCGCGCTAAAGGTGAGCTTGCAGAGTGTCAGTCTGACTGGCAAAGAGCGTTGCAGCTTGTGCCGGGCTTTCCGTGCTGACCTGAGGAACTCATTAGGCACAGTCTTGACCATCTAGGAAGGTAAATAGATGCAACCCTTTTGTTCTCCAATAGATGTTTGCAGCGCTTACAATCTATCTGTAACTATGCCCATATTCATTTTGATAGACAGACCTTACTCCTTACCTGCTCTCGTGCCAGTGCAGATGTGTTTGAGCTCTCTTTAAAATGCTACTAATGGAAATTCCCGCTTTCTAATCCCTTTTCCAAACTTTTCTTTATCTTATTTGATCGTGATTATAATAAAGTCACTAATCTATATTTTTCCTAATGCTTTTTCCCAACACAGAGCCCTGGGATAAAGTACTGAGGCTGGCAGACGTCGTCAGTCTGATCTGGGCAAAGAGATTTGCGAGTTGTGCGGGGCTTCCCTGCTGACCGCTGAGGAATCTGTCATTAGGGCCAGAAGGACCATTAGAGCAAGTGATAAATAAAGTGCAACCCTTGTTACTCTTACAAAAGTGTTTGCAGAGCCTTACAACTTATCTTCGTAATCTATACCCTCATTCGTTTTTGAACCATACAGACCATATCCGTTACGCTCCCTCATCCAGTGCAGTGTGTGTTTGAAGCTCTTAATTTTAAAATCCCACTAGGAAACACTCCGTTTTCCTCAATCCTTTTCCAAACTCTTTGCTTCTTATCTGATCTGGGTAAGATCAAAGGTCACTAATTTTATATTTTATTCCCTACCTTTTTCCCCAAACAGAGCCGTCAGGGTATGACAACGGTTCTGGTTGATGCTTCGCGGAGCAGGTAGTCCGTTCCTCGACTGCCCAGGAGATTTTGAGTGTATCCTGCTGACCTGTAGGAACATTCATTAGGGCAGCAAGAGGACCATCTAGCAGACCAAGGTAAATAGATGCAACCCCTTTCGTTTCGCCGAATAGATGTTTGCAGAGCCTTATCAATCTTTATCTTGTCATATCCCATTCGTTTATTTGAACCACAGACGCATTATCCTTACTTGCCTCATCCAGTGCAATGGTTGAAGCTCTTTCTTATTAAAATCCGCACTAGGTAACTAATCAACGATGTTCTAACACCCTTTATCCAAAACTTTTCTTCTCATATTATCTGGTTATAATAAAGTCAAATTTATTCTTTTCCCCTATCTTTTTTCCCAAACATGAGCCCCGGTTTAAATGTGCAGCTGCAATGTTGTCAGTCACTGTCTTAGCAGCACAAGATTTGATTTGCAGTGCATTCGTTTCCGGTGCTCCCCTGTTGACCTTCGAGAGAAACTTCATTAGGGCCACAGTGGACCTTCTAGAGAAGTAATAGAGTACGCACCCTATCGTAGCTCTTCATGTAAGTATGCTACCAAGTCTATGCAGTCTATCTTTACCCATTCATTCTGGATACCAGACAGTATCCTTTCTCTCTCATCCGCGTGCTAATGGTTGAAGTCTCTCCTTTGAAAATCCTACAGGAAAGGGAATTGTTCAAACCGCTTAATTTCCTTCTGGATCATACTCTCATATCAGAACTGCACCGGATATCCCGCCCCTCCATGCCCCATCCAGAAGGACCCTCGCGAGGAACCAGAAGCTTAAAAGCCACCCCCACCCCTCGTATGGCGTCTTTGTTGACTAGCTTTTAAGACAAGATCATTGTAGAAGGGTTGGGAACTAGCTGATATGGGAGATGTCGCAGGAAAGAAAATACGGTAAGTATGAAAACAATTTTCCTTTTTCCGCTGGACATACTCCATATCATGAACTCAGCCGGGACATAGCAGAGCTTAATGCCCAGTTGGGAGGGAAGCTAGGCTCGGGATAGACTCGCTGTGATAATATTGCAGTACTTAGCTGTTGTGAAGTACAAACACTTGAATACATCAGCCCAGGTTGCAGAACCTACGTAATGTAGCAGGTAACATTTATAGGATTAGCTGATCTCACTCCAATCCTAAGAAAAGAGAGTAATCTGAACAATTATACTTAGTTGCATAGTGAAAGAAAATCCTGTTAGTGACCGCAGTCGCTAAAGGAAACTTCACATGAGACCTGGACCATCTCATATCCTATAGCGAACTTAGTACTAAGAGGAAAAATCTGCTAGACCGCAGTCCATAAAGGGAACCCACACTCGGAAGACTGACCAACTTACAATCACTAGCCAGAGGATGGATAGTGTCATATCAATGATTAAAGACCAAATACAAACTTTTCTATGAAGCAGGCATAGAAAGAACAAGATTGATGCATCACAATTGAGATATACTGTTCATCCTAGCAGGTTTCCAAGTCTCTTATCAATATAACCGAGAACTACGCAGTTCTGTGCGAAGAGACCGTTATAAAACCAAACTGTAATTTGTGAACAGACCCATATCTGCATAAAAGCTAATCAGATGGTAACTCAATATGATAGAGAGGACGCCAAAGCTACATAATCTATTACCTCATAGGAGAGATACACTGTAGGCAGAGAACCACTGATCATCTCTGTCAAGAGGCCTATACGTGTTGTGCTAGACTTCTAGACCAGTTACACGCTAGTATCCACACAGTTTGCCAAGGTCCCCTAAGAAGGTTATGCATCATGCAGAAAGGTAAGCTACATCTAATACAAAACTTCTGGAGCCAGCACTCTTTTTCGCAGACCAGGAAGCTCCCCTATACAGGCATCACAATTCTTAGAAAAAAGTCCCAATTTGGGTTTGTCAATGATAGCATTAAGGCCAACCTTGTTTGCATGATACTGCCAATAATATGGACAAGGCTATGGACGAGACAAGACAATCCTTCTTAACCACCTGTTCGTTTAGGGTAAGCACTAAGTAACAGTCTAAGTGCCCCTACACGTCACATAGGTATTGTGCTTGAGACAGGACGGGCACATTCCAGCGCAACACAGGCGCGTTGTTCAGGAAACAACACGAAATTCCGTCACCCATCACTTACGAGACCACCATGCTACCTGACCAAGCAATGCATTTAGCTCCCTTTATCCTGAACGGAAGCCACAAAAAGAAACACACGTTCCAAGCTCCAGCTAGCAGATCACCCTGAATATTACTTACTTCAGGTGCAGAGCGCGTAGACCTTGTTACTCAAGCAATAGCTCGACTAATTCAATTATGGCGGAGAGAATAACCCTACAAGCAACTTTTCATGTCCAGCCAACTGTGGATGTGGACTCGTCAGGGACACAACCTTTCCTTCCTGAGGGGGAACAAAAATGCACTAGCAATGGCAAATGTTACAAACATCGTACCCATTCCTTTAATATAAGCCATTATGTACAGGCTCCAAGACCAGTAATCGTTAACCCCACACGAATCCAATTACAATTGTAAGGGTGTAACATCCTTAACACCACAATCAATAAGCTTTATTGAGCGGTTAATACAAGAGGAAATGCCTATATTGTGCACTCATTTGTTTGTTGCTGACACAGGCATCCCTTGTTTCTGCCAACAACAACAGACATACAGAATAGCTTCAAGAACAAGCCCCTCAGCCTGTACAGCTGAGATTCTAGGCAGAGGGAGATGCAACCTAATTTAACGATGCGTTTTACAAGACCTTTTTAATTCTTGCTTGTCAAATACTAGAATGATACCAATGGAGGCCAGCTGCCACCTGCCAGCCCTTTTAGGCAAAAACAAAAGCGTATAACTGTACCTATACAACGTACTGTGGCTAGAACCTCGCCATGCATAATTAGATGCGATAGGAGCCCCACGGTTCAACACGTAGTCCTCGGGCCACCTCTATGAAACTCCCTTATACTTCGCATTCTGGATTGTCTATCCCATAGTATAAACTGAGAGAGGCCTGTGGTACACACAAGTCAAAATGCCTAGTTTGAAACACCTCAAGTAGTGACTCTGGTGGCAGTGCAGAGAAAAACCAATCTCATTCAGTATTAGCATACTGCTAAACTCTAGCGAATCCCTGCTGCAAACATTCAGAGGGAAAACAAGGTCTGAGGCAAGTCTATAGATAACATTGGTCTCAGACTACAGAGTCACATCTATAACTGAGGCCTCAGTCACACTAATAGTTCAACTGGCAGACCTAATACCCTAGTCCATAGGTTTAAGACTGGCAGGTATAGGCCATTGAATATAGTCCATCTATCGTATAACGCAAGGATAACATGCAGTTTACCAGTCTAAACACATCCATCTGTATGGCCTTAGGAAAAGTTGCCAAGGGCCTACAATCCCCGAACTGGTTAGCAGCCCTATAACGCATACCAACAAACAAGCAGGACACCATAGTACAGTTCATGCTAGCAGATTTAGGCATGCTAATATGCCCGATTTAAAACACAGTATGTTAACAAACCAATATACATAGCCTGAATATTAACACAATGTAAACATTCAGGAAAGCAAGAGTACCAATCATGACATTCTTGCCTGCCACATATAATTAGAGTTACCTTGCTTATAGGCACCACAACCGCTAACGTGCTGACCGCAAGGCATGTCAAAGAGCAGCATTGGCAAAGATCATAACATTTACACACCTTATGACGTATTCCAATACAGGGCCACTGAAATCACCTTTGCTATGGGTTTCCTAAAAACAAGCAGCCATATAACCCACCTTGGGCTCGCTGAACTTCCTCTCCCTTTGTTGGAGAAAGACCCTCAGAGGAGGAGTACTTAGAATTATAAAAGAGCACAACTACCTAGCCTGTGAAAGCTATATGCCAGAAGCTAAGGTTTCACCATCCCTCTAGCTTGTCACATGATACAGTTCAGCACGGAGGGTTGCTCAGTATGCCCCAATTAGCCAGAGAGTGTTAACTACTACAATCTTAAGTTGCTGAATGATCATATATAGTCAATTTGCCAACCAACTAGGCTATTGACCCATTTTTAAGGCATGAAGCACAGTTCTGATAGCAAGAAGAAAAGGCATTCAGGTCATACCAGTGTAGCAGCAGCAGCAGCACAACATGAGCATGGAGCAATTCTTAGGAAGCTGCAGGTACTAAGGTAGTTAATCACATATCTACATTCCAGGTGGGACTATCAGGCATGCGATGCAATATTAGCCAGTTCCCAGTTACCTGACTCTGCAGCTACCATAACATAATGCAAATGTCAGCACTACCCAGAACAGGAGGAATATTCTGGAAGATCAGGCAGTGTAGCTGATCAACATGAATACATTCAGCTGTTGCCAATCTGGCTATGCATCTCATTAGCCAGTTCTGAAGAGGGTCTGCCATTTAACACGTAAAATAGTTGCTTGATAACCGTTCCCATAGCAACAATAGGATTCCGTGCTATCGAAATACAGCACTTCTTAAGGCGTTTTTGATAAGCCACAACCTGTTGGTTATAATGGCAGTGTATTCCGCCTGGCACGTATCCTTTCCGATTATACCAATACCGTAAATAGGACTTTGCCAGTGCATTACCCGCGTCAGCCTACCCAGAACAAGAGGAATACTTCTGGAAGGTCAGGCAGTGTAGCTGATCACATGATTACATTCAGCTGTTGCTCAACTGGTATGCATCTCATTAGCCAGTCTGAGAGGTTGTCATTTTAAACGCGGCACTAGTTGCTAATATACCTTTTCCCTAAGGCAACAATAGGAATCAGGCTATCCAGGTACACACTTGTTAAAGGGTCTTATAGACCCCAACCTGTGTGTGTATAATGCAGGTATCCCACCGTTTGCGCTCTATCTTTCCGGATTATACAATACCGAAATAG